>NC_043762.1:25374124-25649124 GCF_902148845.1 Salarias fasciatus
ATCTGGAAAACCAAAGCTAAAGAAGAATTACTCAAACAGCTTTAAGTTCAAGTGAAGAGTTGTTGAAACTTAGACAAATATTCTCTCATTTTTTGATTTCTTTATAAAAAACAATCGGTTACTGGAGCATCAAGAGGAGCTACAGCAGGACATCTGCACTGCTCACATTTCATTTATGCCCTTTCTGATGGCCAGACAGATGCTGACGTGGTCACTGCAGTCTGACACCACGAGGGGAAGTCAAGGAGCCTGAGACCAGAGAGCTTCAGTCTGAACCTGAAATGTGGATCGTGACAGTCTTACCTGTGATCTTTATTTTCGCACATTTCATCCCAGAAGGCTTGACCAACATGGCGTCTGCTGATGGGATGGTTTCTCCTTCAGTGGCTGATGAGACAGACGAAGACAGAAACCTTGAAAGAACTCAGGGTGTTAAACCGCTTTTATCCCTCAAACAAGGAGAAGTTGTGGTTTTATTGTATTTTTTCTACACTAAGTCAGATACCTGCATAAAAATCAAAACAGATTAGAAACAGACACTGTTTTGCTTTTTTGTTTTTTTCTGCAGCACTGTGGTCCAACAAGAGTTCAGTGATAAAGTGAAGGATAAACAGCCCATAAACTGGAAAGAGTTTTCAGACCACCTCAGGATGGTGGAGGATTTCCTCTTCAGAGTTGCGACCGGCCATAGTGGGAGTCTGTTCTTTATCGACAGCAGAGGCAACAAGCATGAAACTACAAGCAGGTATACACTTTGTCTTCCATACACACCCTTCACTGGGTTATGTGTGCTCTTTTCCACAAGAAAAACCATGAATCAAACGGGCCTCTACAGCAGGACATGGAGGTGAGACCTGGGAGGAGGGAGCTGGTGGCCCCTGAAGGCGCCAGAGAACCAGAGGCAGCAGCAGTGGAGGGGTCCTGTGAATAAAACAGTGAAAATGTGAACCTAACAGAATGTTACCCGTTTCCCTCAACACAGTCCTGCAGATCAAAGTGGATGAAACACACACAGAATAACATCCATGTCTTTTCCTTTCAGTTCACAACACACAAGATTAAACTGATGTAAAAACAAAACAACAGAAGGTAGATCCACAATCTCTTGTTGATGTTTGAAAGATTCTGACATTTCAAATTCATCTTAGCAGCACAAGTCTGAACAGAGCTGAGCTATCAGTCAGCTGCAGTCCTGTAAGCTGTGAATGCACTCAGATTTTTGTGTGGATGCACAAACAAGGTCAACAGGACCAGATGAGATCCAAAGTTCAGAGGACTTCATTAGGAGCAGGGTCTGTTCAGAAAAACCGGCCAGAACAGGAACAGATGTGAAAGAACAGCATTTGGCAGGCAGAAAGTCAAAGGTTCAGAAGTCAAATCAGGCCAAAAAACACACAAGAAGGCAAGCTGACACGTGGATGTGGTGATCTGGCCCTGGGCTGATAAAATATTATATAGAGACACTGAGAATTACTCATAACATACACCACAAGTGGATTTTACTGATACAGGAATTTTCCACTGCTTGAGTGGCTGCAAAGGCGCTTGACACTGTTGATCACATTCATTCCCTCACAAACCAGTGGAGGAGGCACAACGATGAAGAGACTTGCATTGCATGAGCATTAACATCTGTGCTTTAACTGGATACATTCATTCGATGTGTTTTATTTGGCGTGTTGGTCTACAGTGTGGTAAAGAAGTTACTGCGATAAAGTATCTGTTTTCACTGAAACGCTCTCAGAAGGGATGATTCTCTATAACGAGTGTTTTTATCAGACACTTCCAGAGATCATGTTGCTGTTGGCCTCAGCAGCACCCTGTGACAACATCTACTTACACTTTAAATATCACCAATCACATGCACCATTATGGAGGCGATTGCTTCATTAGAGAGATCATAACAATGTGTTCGCGCGTCTCTCTCCCCTCCGACGCAGCCCGACCCGCTCCCTCTTGTTCGGCGTTTCTTGTCGGAGCTGCAGGTAATTACCTTTCCTGTCAGCCGCGGAGCCGGCAGCGCTGCATCCTCCACTCAGACATAATCACCAGCCATTATGCTCTTCATTATTTATAGGATATCTTGTTCTGGTTCAACGCAGCACTCACTGTGTCAGTCTGCAGCCACGCTGGGCTGGAGTGCTCTGACCTGCACACACACACACACACACACACACACACACACACACACACACACACACGCACACACACTCATTTAAACAAGGGGATTTATTTGTGTGAAACCAGACATCTTTTTCTTTGCATTTGTCTGTTCAAGATGTTTTCAACATTTCCAAAGTGAAAAGATTCTGAAACGTCTCACCGGCAATGAATTGAAAATGGCCTTGTGTTTTTCAAATTCTCAGTTTTAACACAACAAACTGTACGTTATCTAAATTTTGGGTTGCCTATGAGGAGGAATAATGTTCATAACAAGTTTCAGAATTATTGAAAACTTAAAGTTTTAAAACGTTTTTTTTTTTGGTGTTCCCCATAGAAAATAACGCCACGGCTACTTTCTAATCTTTACCGTTTATTTCTGTTGAAAGGCAAAAGATTGGAAAAGCCTTTTAAGAATCTCATTATCAAGATTTATTTATGTTTCTGCTCAGCCCCCAGAGATGAGCTCTGTACCTACACCACGGCAGACTGTTCTCCCGGTCGCTCTACAAACCCCCGGACGGCTCTATAAACGGCTCTGAAGCCAATTATTGAATGCAAAGTGCTGCTGTGGTTCCAATTACAGACTTTTAAGGCTCTTTATTAATCCAGTTAGAGAAGTGTAGAGGAAGGAGAGAGCCTAAAGAAGGGCGAGGATCTTTCTGAGCAGAAAATACAGGGTCAGATGGTGAGTTGTGCAGAAAGACACGCTTGTCACAAAATGATATGAGAATCCAAAACTGGCCATCTGGCGCAGCAGACCTCATTACGGAAAACTAGTAAAAAACTCTGGCACTTGTCAGGGAAGTGCAGCCACGGACTCCAAGCAATGGTCTCGGAACTCACTGCAAATATACAGAAGTTTGGCTAATTTCACGGCAGCAGTAATGCAATAATAAAAGCTAGATATCATATCGATCCATTCAATTTCTTTCTTCTTTCCCAGAGGTCCCTGAAGGCAGCAGCTGACCAGGTCCAACACAGAGAGACGGACAGCCAAAGACACTAATCAGAGAACATAATTAACTTACTAATCCCAGAGGAAAACTCCTGAAGCAGCTGCCATGTACTGTAAGGCAAGTGAGTCTTGCTCAAGGACACTTCAACATGTGGAATCAAACCAGAAACCTGATTGAAAGACAACCGCTGCACCTCAACCACCCCAAACATGCTTCTGTCCACTTTCAAACTGGGTGCCTTTCGAATGTGAGTTGGACATCCTCTTAAAGGTGCTGTAGGCAGGATTTTGCTAGTCAGTGCTAATTTTTCTGTGTTTTCTTTGGATTAAATGTTAGAGTATCCATTGATAATCCTTTAGGAGTGTAGCATAATTGCACTACCGCGAGGGCGCAGCGTTTCCATCTGTCTCTGTTCTGAGCTGAAAAGGAATCTCGACAGCTCCAGGTATCTTTGACCAATCAGAAGAGCCGCTGAGGCTCTAACCGTGATTGGTCGAGGGGCGTTCGTCGCACGTTCCTGTGGGAGGGGCTTAACTTGCGTAAGGGCGTGATGTCAGAGAAAACAGGACAGGATTGGCTGTGCTGGGTTTCAAATCGCCATCTTAAATGGATCAAATCGCCATCTTGCTTAGGTAAACCTAAGAAAGATGGCGGAGATGCCGAATCCTGCCTACAGCACCTTTAAGTTTTGTAAAAATAATAATAATAATTTCATTAAGTTGAGCAAATGTCTGCGGATCCAGACGGTTTCAGACTGGCTCTACTTCCACTGGAGTCAGCCTCCCGTAAGTTGACTCCCTGTTTGTTGTTGGTCTGTTTCCAGTGCCTAAGATCATTAATAAATTAGGGTCTCACTTACTTCCTGATGTATGTACTCGTAGACACACACACACACACACACACACACACACACACACACACACACACATTCACCCAGATACCGACTTCTTCCTGATGACAAAGCTGTCCAGTCAATGAAAGTGACTCCCGCTGAAGAAGACAAGCTTGAAACAAGTCAGGAAGGTAAAAAACATCTCAGTTTCTGTTGAAAAGTAAACCTGACCCTGGAGATTATTTTTGCTGATATCAAGTTATTATGTTGCTTTAGCTGAATTCTATGTTCTTGCTGTTCTAAACCCTGAAGATCAGATCAGGCTGCATGTGGCTTCCCGACTAATTTCACACCAGCGTTCTGGAGAGTCACAGAAGTCAGAGGTCTTCTGGAAAAATGGAAGAAAACAGATTCCTAATCTTACAGGTGTCAGTGAACCTCAACTGTCTTCATTATTTCCTTGTCAGATGTCAGAGATGCACAGTTGTCCTCTGGGAACCGGAGCTCTGCAGCCACTGCAGCCTGGTCTCTGTGTACAATAGAGGACTGTCAGCTGAAGCGCCGTCACACACCGGACCTGCACGCGGCTGATTAATGGCCCTTTCTTCACCGCAGGAACTGAAGTAATCGCCGTCGATGTGAATTTATGTGTGCTAGTGGAGTGGGGCACAATACACGTCAGTCAAATGGATTTGATCATGATTATTCAAGCAGATTTATTGTCAAGCGTGACGTACAGCAAACATTAACGTTGAGGAGAGGAACACCGCAGACAGTATCTGCTGGAACCATTCAAGATGTCAAAGCTTTTTATTTTCATTTTGTTTTGGGGAAGGATGTTGGAGTCAAATGTCAGGAAACATTTCTCAGCTTTGGACGGAGACGAGGATCGAAAAACCACAGAAAGAAAAGAAAGATGAAAGAGACAATACAGAAGAAAGGCGAACAGACACGCACTGTTTAAAGAATTCACACGCTAAACAGCAACATGGATGAAGAGGAAATGGATTTTGAAGACAAGGGCTTATTCAAGCTTTGGAGCACGTGCAGTAGAGCAAAGTGAACACGTGGAAAAAAAGAAAAAAAAAATACAATGAAAAGTGTTAAAATCCTGATGTGTTCACCTGAGAGTGACACAATATCACTGTACCTTTAACGACACTTATCAGCCCAGCACTGCCAGAGCTGTTCCTCCATCTCAGCAGAGCAGGCTGAAGATTTTCAATTTGATATTGTTATTAGAGAACACAAAACATTAGAAAAACAGATTTGATTCTGAATCTCTGTTTAACTTCCAACACGTTCAGACTTCTGCTGCACGGGAAATGTAATTCTTTTTTCAACACTGCTGATATGCAGCTATAAGCAGATGTGCACCACAGCATTGCTAAACGGTTCTTCTGCACAGGTTCAGTGGATGGAGAAGAACTGTGTTTTCCTCCAGAGTCTCATGTGAGAGTTCAGCTCCGTCGCCTGTCCGTATGACTGTCTGTGTTCTCGCCATCAGCATGTACACGTTTGGTTTCATCACAGAAACAACCAACAGCACCGACACGTCGCCTGACACGGTTTTCTTCCATTTCCACCTAAATAGACTTTGCTTTTAAATTGTCGCCGTGTAAACATGAAACTTTTCTTAGACGAAAGCGTGAAGACGCTGCGTTTTAACTTGAGATGTTTTGTGAACAGGGCCGAAGTCTTGTGATTTCTTGTCTTGTGGTAGAGACCGAGCAAAGCTAGCCAGCTGTGTTCGCTAACTGAAGCTTCAAGGTGACTTGAATATTCTCTCAGTAGAGACACCGTCTCTGTAAATACTCCTCACATACAGCGACTGACCGGCCTGCAGTGGCCCCGGACCTAATTACTGACAGCCACGTCTGTACAAACACATTGAGTTAATGGGTTTTAGATTGAGCGGAACAGCAGGGCGGCGTTGAGCTAAGTGTAGCTCAGAAGACTACAGAGACGCTGCTGGTAGCCATATTTCATTTGCAATTCATGTCTGAATTGTGTCTGGTAGCTGAACATAATTCATTTTGTGTTTTCCTGTTCTGTGGTTGAATTTGATGAGCTTTATATCAGCGTCTGCAGGTGATCTGATCAAATTTAGTGATTGGTATTAATTTACTGATTTCACTTGAAATGGTTAATTTTTGTTATAAAGTGGAAGTAACAAAAGATGTTTAGAAAGCTGTCATTTATCAGGTGAATTTAAGAAACAGATAATGACTGATATTGATTAATAGTTTCTTTGGATTTTTTTGAGGATCAGGTTTAGCCCTTTTTTGATGAACATGAGAGATTTTACTTTAATAGACTGAACTGAATTCAGTCAGCATAAAAAAAAAAACTTTTTAATGACATCAACCTATTACTGACATTTTATTAAAAACTAAGTCAATGTAATCCTCTATGCTGAATTGAGGCAGACATTCAGGCTGAAAACCTAAAAAAGAGTATTCCATCAATGAGAAAGTGCTTTTATGTGGCCTGGAGTAGCCTTTCAGTACCTTTCAGTGTTATTATACATTTAAAGGAATTCTGTGAGATCTGCATTGGACACCAAAGACCCTGCTGTGCCTGTAATGAAATTAACGAGTCAAAATGAGTTATCACCCACATTAAATGACTATTTATCACGTAGTCACCTGTGGCCATGGTACAAGACACCACTACAGATTGCTTTTTCTCTGCAAGTATCAAATAAAATCAGTCATCATCGGTTAGTAGACTATCTGGTATTCCTGTCAAAAAGTTAGGTGAGTATGAAAATAGATTAGATATCTGATATTTCTTAGTGTGCTTTGGTCAAGAGTCGCCAAAATCAGCCACATTTGTCTAGAGATTAAAGGAAAATGATGGATAGCACAGATCAATAGACTCAAGCGTCCCTGAACTGAGGATGTTCTGTCACTAAAAAGAAGCTGACATATCATCGGGACAAGGCGTTTTCACACCCTGATCTTACCTGCTGTCGGCGGCCGTGACTGAACACGTGTTGCTGATCGGACTATTAAAAAAGCGAGCACGCTGGCTGGTGAGTGATCATCCAACTGGAACCAATAGCAAGGCATGCAGACCCGAGTCATGAGGAGAACATTTTCTCATTTCATTTAATGTCGTGTTCTTATGTCAAATATCTGTTGACATTGAATAAAGTGTTGCTGTTTGCTGAACTTTATCAACCTGGGACAGTACTTCCCAGTGAGGGGCAAACATCATCAGGCAGGAAACCACTTTGGACCACTTCTTACACTGTTTGCCTCCAACAGTTGACTTTGACTGATATCATTTCACTACTGGCTGTGCAAATCGCACTTGGGAGACGAGGTGAGAGATTTTTGAAGGAAACATGTTGATTAATTTCCTCATAAAATGGTCCGATTTCACTCCAGACGGGACTTTATTCCAGCTCCTCCGCTACTAGAGAAATGCTGATGTAACGCCTTTCGAAGACAGGGCATTTGGCTTAAGGAGAAGGATCAATACGTCCATTCAGGCATGTGTGACACTTAAGTGACTCTATTGATCCCCTTGAGAATCCTCCTCATTTAACCCATCCTAATTAAAGGTAATCTGAACTACATATACTTATAAGGGGGTGGCCACAGAGCAGTGCCCAGGGGGCAGCTGGGTGTTCATCGGCCTTGTTCAAGGACCAAAGGGGTGGAAATTATGGTGTGAACAAGCAGTTACATTTACTTTCCATTGATTTAAAGTTATAGTTTCCAATCAGAGGTGGGAGGTCAATGTACCACAGGAAGTGTTTGACGTGGTAGCCAATCATGCCTTTCAGCTGAAATAAGGTGCTTGTATGTGTAATATCTCGGTATTATTGAATTTGTACTTGAAAACAGTCACACTAGTGGAAAGCTTTCATGAAAACTCTGCCACAAGGCAAAAGAAACAACAAATCTGAACTGAGAAATGTAGGAACTTTTTGTTTCCCAGAGCAAAGTATTTTGCTACTTATTCTTACTCAAGGCCTTGTCACATTTCTGATGCAGAGCTATAGTTCTGTGCAATACTCTGATATATCACATTTATCACTGGAGAAATTGTAAGTTACTTGTTCCTGCGACTACAGTTTTGAAAGGAAACGACTCTCCCTCCCTCCTGCTGCTGTCTGGAAGGTGAAAGGAAAAGTTACTTGTTTTACAGAGTGGCCAAAACCCTGATTGTTTTCCATTGTTTTAATTACATTTGCACTGTATAACAGAGTATCATCAGCATACATGTGAATGTTAATGCTATGTTGCAAGATGTGACAACTGCTGTGATCTTGGCTGCCAGAGAACATCGTCTTTTGGTTGGTTAAAAAAAAACAAAAAAAACAAGACCAAAGCTGTACAACAACTGACACAGTGAATAAAACAAACCAGAATTATGATGCTGTCACTGCTGAACGTTGTGTTGATTTGTTGTAGCATCCATGTCAGAGTTTTCTACTTTTGCCAATATGCTTCCTAAGTTTAGTTGCTACGTTTTTTTGAATGTTGTTGTACTTCTTCAAACCTACTTGTTTTGGGATCTGCTGATTTTTTTTTTTTTGTTAGACAAAAGATAAACCAAAAGTGCAGTGTCCTGGTAAACAGCAGTATTACAAACAAAAATAAGCTCAGGTGAATTTGTTTGGTTATTTAAAAAAAAAAAAAAATCAAGTAGTTTTTAGCTGAGTGAGAACATGGACAGGGAAAACTCTTCAAGATTCTTCATGTTCTGGATAACAATGCTTTTGTATTGTTAAAAATTGTGCATTTGTCAGTGTGAGGGCTGAAAATCAATATCAGAATCCTTTGGATTCGAGTCTAGGTGTACCGTTTCTTTTTTTCTTTTTTTTTTTAACAAGTACACCTAATAAGCATAGTAAGAGGGGAGAAGTAAACTGGAATTCCATTTTCAAACCCTGATCTTCTGTCCTTCCGCACCTTGTCCATCATCACAGCAATATTGTGCCATTATTCAGCTGTACATAGATGGCTTTTCTTATCCTCTAAATTTCACAGTTCTAATTGCCAGCGTTTGCTGCAGTACTCCTGCAGTTAGGTTCACATGGCACAAGTAAAAAGTCACTTTACTTCATCGAATTGGCTCAGGAGTAAAAAACAAAACAAAACATCCACTGTTGCTCTTTTTTAGGAGTCTGGGTTAGCTTGGCTGGTAGTCTGTTGCTCTCCTTCAGTTCTTTCCGGTGTTTGCCTTTCTTGCTCCCAGTCTCCCAAATCAGCATAGTTTATTTCTGGCACTGCTGCAGACAGACCCAAAGAACTGACAGACCCTGCCAGGGACCCGAGGCCTTCGTAGGCGTACGTCTGCAGAGAGTCATAAGGTGGGCCCCGTGTGTCCGAGTCCGCTTCAGCTACCTTCTGCTGGATGATCTGCTGAATTATGTCGTGACCATCCAGCAGAAGCGAGGGTGCGGACTGGCTGATCTCTCGGGGGATGCAGTCAATGACAAACCAGGCAGGTTCCGACTCCGGACTGTAGCTCTCGTAATTCGCCTCTCGAGATTTCCTCCTCCGAATGATGACGATGCCATCCTCGTCCTCCTCCACCTCGCTCTTGGCGCCGTACAGGTCCTGCTCGACGTAGCTGTGGAACTTCCTGCGAATCTCCGACGCTTTTGGGTTTCGAAGTGCGGCGATGTCGAAGGCCTCCGTGTCCTCCTCCCCGCCGCCCTCGTCATCGTACGTCACCACATTTTCTCTGATGTCTTCTTCGGAGAGAATCAGAGGGTCTTTGCTTGTTTTCTTGTTCCGTAGTTGAGTGAAAAGCATCACTATAGCTGAAACCATAAACGGCAAACGAATACAAACTGTGAGAGAGCAAAACCAAAACAAACACTACACAGCTGAACATGGCAAGAATAATATATACTGTAACCTCACCAAAAAACAATATTCAGGAAGACATTTTCTTTCTTTGCTGGACTCATTCATCCAATTCTTTCTTCAACAAATACATTTCCTATCAGTGTACATCTAAGATAACTCAAGTCAATGCTGGATGTGAGTTTTTTTATACTGCCTATTCAGCTAAATGTTTGCACATATGAAAACAAATGCACAGTCGATATTATCCGCACACATGTGGAAGCTGCATCTGACAGACTATCAATTTATCGAGCTTTCCTCCATGAATACTGCATGTTGCGACTGAGAGGAGTTCACAAGATTTAATTAATTCACAACACACGCCGTGTGATTTACAGCGTCTGAAAATGCTCTTGTTGTTGGTTGCATTTGAAAAGTAGGTGCATGCAAATCAACTCAGCCTTCAGCAGAGATCTCGTCTTTCTTATGGTGAGAGTCACTGCCTCAGCTGGCTGCCCACAACTATTTGTGGATTCATGCGATATTTTCTTAGGTCTTCAAATCTTTTTTAGAATCTCATCTTTTGCTTTAAAGTTTGACTTTGCCATTGAAAGTCTCTCACTTTGCACTTTCCGTTTTCTTTCTTTCATATATATTTTTTAGTTGAATTTACGGTCTGTTAATACAAATATCCATGTACCAGCTATTGTTTTCTGTGCTGATTTATATGTGGTTTCATTACAAAATAACCAACAGCAACAACCAACTCAACCCAACGTGCTAACTCTATAGTTTTCCAACATGGTTCTGAAAATGTTGCCATGTAAACAAAATACTTCTGAAAAAAATAAAAGTCAGATGCATTTTCACTTGAAACGTCATGTAAACCTTCATTACTGTTCAATTCAGCAGTGTTTATAAAGAATCTTCAACAGTGTACTGATCAGTAAAAAGTGATCTTATATGTAAGCATCCAATCAGATCTGCCTGATGCTCAGAGGGAATTTCGGATGAGATGTAACTGAAGTGTTGAGTTGCTCTTTGAACACTATCCAATGTGAAATGTCTTTCGGACAGTGTCTGTATCATGTTTGGTGTCATTTTATGGAGAAGATGAGTATTCAGTGCCTGATATGTCTTCGGAGTCAAACTGGCTGAATGCCCACTTCTCCAGAGAGTATTCAGTGAGCTCCATTTGCAGACTGTTAGTGTTACATTAGACTCATGAATACCTGAAGTCTTTGAGGTCCCTGTGAAAGCTCTTCCAGTCTGAGACTGATCAAATATGCCAGATGGAAAGTATTTATAGATCTGTTTTGGGAGGCGTGGCTTTCATCAATAGATGTTTGCTGTGAATACAAACTGAAAATTTTTAGTTTTTTTTATGTTGTTGCATATTTAGATATCTCACATCTGATGGTATTTCATAAGCATTTTAGCAATCAGAGCTTTCGTTCTATTACTGTGGTTTTCAAATGGGGAAAGTCATGTTTTATCAGTTTTGAGTATATGGTGGTCACAAATTTCTGAGATGAGATATTTTTGGAGTGTTCACAAATTGACCTTTGGCTAAGCTCCGCCGCTAAACGCAAACAAACCAACTGCATTCAACCAACCACCAAACATTTTCCGCAAAAGTCTGGAGAGAACCACCAGAGCTGGGAAAACGGTTGTTTTCTGGGTCATTTAAGATGCAAAACTGTTCAAACGATTTGCCTCGGGCACATGAAACAGCGATAAGATGTATCATAACAGGGTTAGTTTTATTCCATTTCCCAAACAAAACATGGACAAATGACAAATTTGTCTAAATGGACAAATTTTTGGGCAAATGCAGTTTTTTTTTTGTGACCTCAACTTATATTTGTGACGTGATATCTGGACGTGATGTGGTATCCGATCCAGCCATCGTTTATCCACACAACCTGTTTCCACAGCAGAAAGTCGACCTTTACTTTTACCAATATGCAGACAAATCCACCTTGTCTAGCGTCAAAACCCTTTTTGCAAATGTTCTGCTTTTTTTCGAATTTCTGTCGTTTCCATTAATGTTTGTTTTTGCTCTTTTTGAAAATTCGTTGAAGAAAAGGTGGATGGAAACCCTGTTACTGACAGACGCCATGTAAACGTGCAGTCAGCTGTCTGCACGCTATTACTTAGGGGGCGGGGCTTAGCCAAAGATCAGCTGAAGAAAGAAAAGGGTGAGTGCTACCTTTGGAGCATTAAGTGCGCTAATTAAACCACATCCACAGTGATCCACAGTGGAAAGGTAGCAAAGACAGTCTTTGAAATCTTTTAGATATGACACTTCAGCAGGCCGGTTCCGGCCCATGAGTCGTAATTCTGACGCCCCTGATGTTGAATGTGTTCAAATTGTTAATGGAATTCACTTATTGAGTGCTTTTCTGTGTGTGAGTCACCAATTCATACAGAAAGCCACAAACTCACCTAACAATATGACAATGCAGAGCAGGATGGCCACGAAGGCCCCGGTGCTGAGGCCGGTGGAGGACAGGAAGGCTTGAGCCTGGCACACGTTGTAGCTGTTGCGCCCCCTGGTGGTCTTCTGGCACACACACACTCTGAGGGAGAGAGTGACAGTGCTGCTGAGAGGCGGCTCCCCGCCGTCGGCCACCGCCACCTCCAGGCCGAAGAACTCCGGGTGCCTGTCCCGGCTGAAGGCCTCACGCCAGTGAGAGACGATGTTGGCTGTGTTGTCTAGAGGACGCACAAAAACCCAGGAAAGAGAAGAATGATGGAGAAAACTTTGCAAAGGACATTTACATTGAAATGTCTGACTTGAGAAAGAAAATCTTTCTTAAATGTGACGCGTTGGAAGGTATTGGAAGGTGAGTTGGTGTATTAAAGATAAAGTAAGTGCAGTCCACAGCTTGATGAAATTGTGACGTACATCCTGTGTTTGGTCAATATTGTCATGAATTTTTTAGCTTTAGGCCGAGGATGCGTCAGTGTTTTAAAGTAATAGTTTAAAGTCCTGTTTGCACAAGTATGTTTTCAAGTAAAAATGGAAACATCTCATAGCATTTTGGACACTGGACATGATTTTCAACTTGTTGGCATGTTTACATGAAACTTTCTGAAATGAAAACATAAAAAAACCCATGTTTCACTTTAGATTTTTTTGGGCCAAAAAATGAATGTACTCCTAGCAGATTTTGTTTCAGCCAGTGGTGGGCCGTCAGGGCCTGCAAAGCCTTCTCTGCTGGCCTAAAAATTATCTGAATTACAGACTGATGTAAATTATATTTTGTCCATAAATAATTAATAAATGATTCCAAACGGTATGTTCCAGTTCCTTTCATAGTTTTCCCGTGGTTGCCCTGCTTCTAGACATGTTTTTTTCATATTAAATCATTTAACCAATCAGATTTCAGGCATCATCTGTTGCTAGGGTCAAAGAAATCTGCCCGAGGCCTTCGCTATCCGTTCCTGATGGCGCAGTGAAGTAAAGTGAAGCGTCAAAGAGACAGCTGCTTCAACCAATCAGATTTCGAGTTGGCGACTCAGCGCCTTCTAGCGAGCATACACCAACAACAGCATATCCAGGCCCTCTGATTTACATTCACCAAGAGATACAGTAGGGGGCGGTATGCACCTAAGTTGTTGGTCGCCTACCTCAATTATTCCAAAGAAGAAGAAGAAGAAGACCTGAAGAGAAATAAAACTTATGCCAGAAATACCACAGGGCAAGCTGGACTTTCAGTCCTGGCTTTATGGAACTGAAACGCACGGATAATCTATATGACACAGCAATTTAACTCTTTTTGAGGAAGGAAAGGAGGATGGATTTTGTTTTCAAATAATCGGGATTTTGGTGAGTAAAATGTTCCTCTTTTCCTAAATAATATTGCTGTTTTATTAAGTTGTTGATACTCATTGTATGTGCACAGATTTAGTAGGAGAATTGTGCACTTCAGCAAAGGCATTTATTCTGGCTGCACAAGTATCTATCTGCTGTGCAACAACTCTTTATGTGCATATCTGCATAATAAGATTTTTTTTTTTGTAGACAAAATAGTTATTGAGAGGTGGATTGGTTCAGGCGGATCTGTTCTGAAGGCCTTAGTGTGAAATGCACGGTCCGCCACTGGTTTCAGCAGACATTGTGCCTGATAAATACGCAAAGCTGATAATGGAAATGCATTAATCCAATCTGTGTTTCTAATGCAGTGTCTACACACTTTGAAAAGACCAATGATTCTCAAACTGCTGCCCAACAGTGGAATATGATCAGGTTGCTCATAGTGGTGTTGCTTGTAGAGTGTAACCTTTTCTCAGGTGGTCGAGGCAGGACAGTGTCTCCAACAGACCAACGGCAAAATGACATCCGAATGAATCTGTTGTAACTGAAACTGAATCCCATGAAAAATGGGCAAATTTAAAGAAAATGTCCAAGTTTTGTCCAATAATATATAAACAGACTCAACATCTCTCAACTGCATTAAAAATCAAGCTTGAATCTTTCAATATGTAGAAGCTATAAAAGCACTACTGCTTAAAAGTATTCTTCACTTCAATACATTTGAATTATTCAGACAAGATGTTTGATTTCTTTAAGGCATTTTCAAACACATTTCATGTTTTTGCCAGTGCGTCTAGAAGTTCCAATACACATTTCATAATGCTGGGCTCTGCATCTTCACAATGCATCACATCAATATGTCAGATGATCAAGGAATTCAAACGAATAAAAAAAAATGTTTCAACCCACATCCCCGCTGCATGTTGCCTATGTGTAAAGAAAAATTACTACAAAGTCAATGAGCGAGTGTGGTTTAGTTGGTAAAGCACCAGAATTAAAGTTCCCTTCACAAATAAAGTCTTGATTAAGCGGGATACACCATCAGAATTCAACAAATTCACTCAATCAGATTGAAAGATTTCAAGAATTTGTGTTGATTTCAGAGTTTGAACAAGGTGTTGATATCCTGCTCCAGAACCAGGGGAAGTTCATTCTTCTGTCAGCTGGTGAAGACGAGGGATCGATCAGCTTCAGGATCTGCACATAAACTGCTGGCAGGCCCCCCTCTTCCCAATGAGACCACGAGATGCATGCATACGTAACCACTGCACATCTGCTCCTTTTCTCTCACACGTTTTTTCCTCAGGGAATTTATCTGCAGGCTCCTTTTAGAGATGTTCGTGGAGCGTATTAATATGTATGGCGTTTCAGTCACACTGAAGGACGGAACAAGGGAATCTGAAGTGAAATAAGGTAAATTTGAAAACGCGATGCGACTGTGGGAACATTTGTCTTGAAGCCGTGTCCTTCCTCAATCACTGTGTGAATGAGTCGAAACACTTCATCAGGGTAAAAGGGGAAGATTGATTCTGCTTTTTCAAACATTTTCAGACCAGCTTTGTCTCACTTCACATCAGTTCTCTGAAAAGGTTTTTTTCAGTTTTGGAGAGTCTCTTGTCCCTCAGAATGCTGTAATGACATCCCACAGATGTGTCACAGCCGGATTCAAGAAGGTGACTGTAGTGAAGGCCTGATGCTGGCTGTGAGTGGATGCTGCAGTAGTTAAGAGAAGTTGTGACATTTCCGTGCAGCTCTGGGAAACGCTCAACACAACAGGGCGACCACATTTTTATTCCTAAGAAAAAACATGCTGGCAAAACCCAATTTCAACTGAAAGTGTACATTTTTCTATTGCTTTTTAGTCGCCTGTTTACACAACAGTGCTGTCGGAGATACTGAGAACACGACCTTTAGAAAACCGCTCCCAAAGTGCAACTTTTTAAACGTGCTCCAACACTGTGTAAAAGCAACCTTTCCGAAATGTTGCTGGAGCACATGTTGCCTGCTGATGTGTGTGTGTGTGTGGTTTCATTACAAAAATAATTAACAGCCCCCACTAGTGGCCCTACATGAAATCTACATCATTTTCAGCATTCCTGCTGTTCCTGTTTAAATGAACATCGTATTCAAAACGTTGTGTAAATGAAGCCTTTGAATGATACTCAGAGTTTAAGACTATTCAGCTTTATGACAAACCAAAACCCATATCATTCTTCTTATTGGAAATGCAAGTATCTTGCAAGTTAGCTCTCAGAGGTTTTAGCTGACAGATTCCTGCGGGAACTGATTGGACCAAGTGTCCATCAAGGTTCTACATTTCCTTGTCTGCCTCCAGGGTCAGCTGACAATAGTTGCTAAAGCTAGGATTAGCTTGAACAGTTCAACCACATCAGGAAAGTGGTAAGAGAAAACAGATTGATCTCATAACTCCTCCATCTTCACTTCAACAAACAATCACACTTTATTAGTCCTCTGGGGAAATTCCCTTTTCTGTATTTACCCATCATATTTCTCGGATGCAGTGGGCAGTCACATCAGGGTGCTTGGGGGACTCAATGGAAGTTATTTATCTTAGCTCAGGGACCCATATGCCTCTTTTCCACCAAGCTGGTTCCAGTGTGAGTTTGGAGCCAGAGTCTGACTTGTCACCATTTTTTTTTTGTGTGTTTCCATCACCTAAGAACTCACTCCAGGCCCAAAACCGGTGCTTAGCAAGCACCAACTCTTTGCTGGGGCAGAGCGAAGCATCAGGTACATCACGGACAGGGGGGAGGGATTACTGAGACTGACGGAAATGCCAAACCACCACTGTTAAAACAATCACTGACCCTCTAGATACATTTTTTTCATTTCTTTTTGAAATTCCCAACATGGACAGTGAAACAGAGCAGCAGTGGAGGGAGGCACAGCGCTTCCTGGAACTGTGGTCTGCAACCAAGGTTCAACAAAGTTGATGGAAGTTCTGTATGGTATGCGGACTGATGGGTAATTGGCTACATAAGCAGGCCCATCATGACGTTTTATGGTGATGCAATGGCATGGCTCTTTCTGGCTCCGTTCCAATGGAAAAGCAGCCGGTACTTTGGAGGTGCCAGATTTTAAGCAAGTACTTGACAACCACCAGCACTGAACGAGCACCTGGTTGTTCTTGCTGGAGAAGTGGTGACCTGTTCACTGTGGGATTCAGATCCAAAGTCCACTTCTCTGGCCTTTCAGTCACCGCTGCCCACCCCTAATGGATGTGACTCATGCAAGGCGCTCTATCCATCCAATAGGAGAAGTCCGGGGTTCAGTTTCTTGCTCAAAGACATTTCATCAGGTGGACGGGGGAGATGGGGAATCAAACCTGCAACTTTCTGATCGGGACATGTCCATTGCAACAACCGAACCACAGCCGCCCCATTTCAAGACCTTTCTTTGTTTCGCCATTTTTCACCAGCTGCCGCCGTGGAGATACTTCACTCCCATCCTGTGATTTTCAGGAAATCGATTGTGGCTATCGTGACCGAGATAGTTCGCAAACAAACTGAGGCCAGGCCCGAGAGAAACAGAAGCTAAACTGGCAGAGATATAGCTGCTGAATATGTATGAGTGGTGTATCTTTCCAACGCACTGGAAATCCAAAGTGCCTGAGGGAGCCCCGGGCCACAATAAAGCACGTTAGCAGACTGAGGCGTGCTTGTACACAGAATGTGCATGTCAGCCCATATGTGTGGATTTATGAATGCCGAGACTGAAATTTAGTGCAGGAAGCCCCGTGGGGGTTCTGCACAGAAGGATATCTTCATTGACGAAGTGCGGTTCTTGTTGACATGCGTGAAGCCTCTGGCTGCGCGTGTGTGCACGAATGTGAAATGCACGCACGCTTTAACACACACGCACGAGCAGAGCTTGAAGCAGAGTAATCACCACTTCAGACGGCAGGTTTAACAAAGAGTTGGAGTTGTGCTGACGACGCCAAACATTGAAACTTGGAAAGTGAAGTTCCCAAAAGGTGTCATCAAGGTATTGTCAGTGGAGTTCTGATCCCAACGCAGTGGCGAGTCACCCCACATCACCTTACTTGAATTACAAGTGCTACTCATGTTGAGTGTGAGCACATTTTTAGAATACAATTCGGCTGCAGAGGCGAATAAAACTACTCACATAATAACTAATGGAATTTATCTTTAATACATCAGTTTGAATGCAGCAGTCAACTTTAAACCACCAGTAGTTTAACTAACCAAAAAAGTGTTGGAAAGAAATTTAGGATGAACTTTATGAATATACTGAAAGTGAAACTCTGACTCAGTGGAACTGGAGCTTCATGGTCTGACCCTCCTGCCTCCATCACGTCTGCAGCGAGGACATTTATGTCTGTTTGCGTGTTTCTCTCTGTATGTCCTTTTCTATCTTCTCATTCCTATTGGATCTGCAAAAAGTCTGCTCCTCTGACTCTGCTTCTGCAGATTTTTTTCCTGTTAAGGTATTTTGTCTCAAGGTGACTTTGTTGTATTTGATGCTATAGAAATAAATAATAAGAAAATCAAATTGAATAAATGACTTCTCTGTAGGTTTACTCATGTTGCCAGACAACATATAATCGAAGTGGTAGATTAGCTTTGAGTAGGGCCTTTTCTAACGGTCTAAAACAGAGTGGTCCAAATGGTTCATGATTAAGTCGACTTATTCACCATAAAGTGAGTGATGCAGCTACGTTTCAGTAAAATTAATTTGATGTTTTTGTTAAAATTGCTTAAACGCTTCAGACAGTGAATGCCCTATGTTTTTTCTATAGTTTTCAATCATTGAAGTTCTGCAATATTACATTATAAATTAAGGCTGTCAGAAATAACGCGTTAATGGCATTAATTAATTTATGTAATCTATCTCATTAACATTTTTTTAACGCAATTTAACGCATGTGCATCATGACAAGCAGGCCAGCTGACAGCTTTGCCTGGGGGGTGGGGGTTGAGCGGCGTGCAGAGCGCGGAGCGGTGCCTGCATGCTGCGTCGGGATCCGTGAGTGGGGTATTTCTTAGTTTTACTTTTCTTGTGGTACTACACTTGTTACACACCTGAAAATGTAACTCCTGCTAAAAGCCAACTTGAGAGGGGCAGCAGAGGGAGCGCTGCACACACACAGACGTTATGTTATGGTGTGCATGTTTTAGTTTTTTGAATATTTATTTTATTTGGAGCCTTAAATAAAAATATATATAATCATGTCCTCTCGTTTTTTTGTTAATGCAACACAGGAAAAAAAGGGCATATTTCAGACATAGCTGGTAATTGCGATTATTTGTGATTAATCATGATTAATTAATTTGTAAGCTGTGATTAATCTGATTAAAAATTTTAATCATTTGACAGCCCTATTATAAATAAATGACATGTTGGTGAATCCAGTGTGTGGAAATCAAATTGATACAGTGAAGAATAGCGTACGGACATGAAATTCCATTAGTCTGCTATAAAGTTGTGTACATTATATTTTAAAAATGTTGTTTTCAGAAATATTTGTGCATTTTTCATGCTGAAGTTCAAATAATGTGAACATTCGGCCTTCCAATTGGGCAGAGATTCATGCCTTCTCATCCAAAAGGGTCAACATATCTAAGGCCCCTTTTACACAATATTTTCAAGTGAAAACTCAAAACTTTCAAACCATTTTAGGAGTTCATTTATATGACTCCAGTGCTTGGTGGATTCACTCAATGACCTCTTCAGGTACCAGCAGCTGGCTGATTGGAGGGTGAATCGAAGAAGACCTGCAGGTCAGCTTCCCTAAATTCGACATCGTCCATGACACAAATCACACTGCAGACACCATAGTGTTAATTTATGCAAACCATCTTTCTACATTGAACTTGTCATGTGACATTTTTGAAGTAAATGACAAAAAAGAGAAAAGCAGTAAAGCTCTACAAAAACCCCAAACAACTATTTTGAAATACATTAAGCAAAGACCCTTTTAATAACATTCAGCAGCTACTGACACTGCTGGCTTTGCTGTGTTTCCAAAGTCTGGGGTTTTACTTCTCACCATAAGAAGGTTTGTTTTTTTCTCATCCCCTGCTTTACCTAATATATGATATTTCACCAAAAGCCTCATTCACAGAAAACCCAGCAGGCTTTGTGGTCCTGATAGAGAATCCTCCGGTTAGCTCACAATTAGACTTCAATACTCCCACTTTTATTGATGGAGCAATTTTTAATCATTACAGATGGAAGAATTTTCAAACACCAAGGAACTGGTAGACTATAGAAGAACTCTGCGTTTAGATTCCTTGACATCCACATCAGACATCACCTGAACTGAAAACAGTTTGTAGCCACAAGCAGCCGGCATCCAGTCCTAATCTTATTATCTTTTTTCATTATTATTCATATTTGCAATGCCTGCCAGAGCTGTGAAACATTTACTCATTGTTTTGAAGTCATTATAAGAAAACCAATTTATTCCACTTCTATTTTTATGAGCAACCAGATTGATAACGGCCAGACGAGTAAACAATCTGCACTGTTTACCTTGTGCTTCGTAAAATTCAGAAATCATTGTAACAAAATTCAGCTGTCATCTCGAGACGCATGCAGGAATAATCGCAATTAAACCCTGTTTGAAATACAAGAACAGAGAATCCAAAGGTCCTGCTGAAGTGTGGAAACCTGTTCCAGGCGTTGGCCTTGCTGTTGTTGATGAGAATACATGCTGGTGGCTGTGTAATGAGGTCTGGGTAGATCAGATGGTTCAGTGTCGCCCTCTCTCAGAAGTACAGAGTAAATAGCAGTGAGGGTTTTGAAGCGTTGGTAATTCATGAGAGACATGCCTGAGGTGGGCTGTCAAACAAACAAATACTGTGTATTAATATCCACACACACACACACACACACACACACACACACACACACACACACACACACACACACTCACACACACACACACACATACATGCACTCCTGTGAAAGAACAGCAGCCCAGGGGAGTGTTTTTCTTTCTATTTTTACATATTTGAACAATCAATCAATTGATCCGCTTTCAAACTGTTCCTATTTATAAAGACGACTTTGTCAAAGTCATGAAATTGACTTTAATTTATTTTTACTATGCAAATACACAAAAATGCAAAAAGCTGAAAAAAGTGCATCCAATTCTGCACCGATTATGTTTTCTAATAAAACAGAAAGTGAAATTTGTGTTTTTTTAAGGCTCCATTTAGATTTATTCACAGAGTGTTGAGAAGAACAATCATACCGAGATTTGAATAACTTCCTTAAGCCTTGCAATGAAACACTGTGGATTTAATCTGGCTTTAAAAGTGTACAATGTAAACTTTCAGAATTTTTTTTGATAATTCTGCCAAAAAGTTTTATATTTAAAAGAGGAGCTGATCACAAATGAAGAGCATGGATTTAATCCAGAGCTATCAACCTTCAAGTGTGGGATTTATTTGAGAACTTTATAAATTCAAGCCCACCTTTGACTACTTCTGTTTCTATGGTTATTTGCATGAGGAAAGACTGCAGCTCAGAACAGCTGGACAATAAAACCTGCCGGTCAGAGAAATACAGGGGAACGTCTCTGTTGAACTCACTTTATGAACAAACACACTTCTGTCCTGAAGGACGGCTGCGATGGTTCAACCAGAGGTAATGAATGCCGGATCACAATATTTATGGTAACCTTGCGCTGTTTGCTCCATGTTCTTGGGAAATAGACATAGACAACAACAACAACAGAGATGGCTCGCGGCGTTCGGCTCTCAGCCTGTTGTCCAACCTCCCTGCTTGAAACGTGTCGCTGTGTCTCATTACTGAGATTGATGTCAGCTCTCCTCAGTCCTCCGTCTCAGGTCAACTGCACAAGACAACTGCAATAACAGCGGGGGGGAGACGGAGGAGGCACGGGCGCTTGGTAAACGAAACAAAGTTTGACAGCGAGAGAGGCCGAGGCGACGATTACGGGCCACGGAGGAGACCGGGGGGACGTTGGAGAGCAGGTTGAGAACATCACACGCTGACACGCACCTGACAGACTGAGGCATAACCATCAGCCGAACGTGGAAGGAGAGATGAAATCAAAGGCTAAATGAGGGGAGGAAATAAACAGAGAGCTGCAGCAGCCGGGGTTACCAAGGCAACACCAGCGAGGGTTTTCTCAGGGACATTAAAGCAGATCTCAGCAGTCTGGGAGGAGACAGGAGGGGCTGGTGGTGCCTGTGCCTCCAAAAGTAAAGAGACGAGGCTCCGCCGGTGTCAGACTAGCAAAATAACCTCTCCCTGACTCTGCAGCTGAAGGCTTTTAGATAACGACCAATAGTTCATCATGGTCTGATCCGACAGACAACCCCAATTACGTGCTGCTGCTTTGTGTTCCAAAAATGCTTCTTGACAGTAAATATTCTAAAATATACTTGTCTTTGTAGGATAAACAGAGGTGAAGCCGTAACAAATTCACAAACATAAGCCTTAGCAGAGAACCAGCTTCCTGTGACCTGCCAGGACTCCAAACCTCAACCCATCTGCACCGGTACGGCCCTGCTGCTGGTGCCGGAGCGACCAACCCAACCACGCTGGCCCATTTGTGGCCGCGCTGGCTGCAAAAACTGGGATGCCATTCCTCAGCAGTGAGGGGGAATGAAGTGGCAATGCCAGACTGGTGAAGATAGACCAAGACAAACCGGTCCATTGGAAGGAAGAAGGCCAAACGAGTTACATCCCAAACAAGACTCAACATGAAAATCAGTCATCCTGTGAATCCTCTTATTTACTTTTAAATGTTTGCACGGTATGGCTCCTTCCTATCTCACTGACCTGGTTCACCTATATGTCCCGTCTCGATCTTTAAGATCAGAAGATCAGCTGCAGCTTGTGGTCCCCAAGACAAAACGCAAGCTTCGTGGGGACCGTGCATTTTCTGTCACTGCTCCACGGCTGTGGAACCAGTTGCCTTTGGAGATTAGACAGGCCGAGTCTTTGACTGCTTTTAAATCTCTTTTGAAAACACATCTTTTTTCACTGGCTTTTAATCAATGATGTTCTTATTGTTATGGATTGATCATTTGTTTTTTTTTTTTTTTTTTTTTTTTGCACTGTCTGCTCTTATATTGTATTTTGTGGTTTATATTTGTTTGTGTACAGCACTTTGGCCGGCTGTAAAGTTTTTAAAGTGCTTTATAAATAAAGCTGGTATGGTATGGTATGGTGTGTCTCGTACAAATGTGGAGAATAAACATGTTGAAATATATGGCATGGCAAAGTTTTCTGCAGATGAGCAGTTCATTATAAAAACAAACAACAACCGTGCTGAAATCCCTTTCCAAATCAGCAGTAAAGTAAAGCTCGACCTTCCTTTGCTGGTGTATGCGCTTCGTCTGGGAAGGCATGCCACAGGATTTTCTTTGCAGAATTATCTCTTCGAGCTGCTGTGAGGTCAGTCGCTTGGATGAGAGGATCTCGCTCACAATGTCTATTCTGGTTCATCCCAAAGGTGCTGGACAGGGCTGAAGAAATCCTTTTGTGTAGGCCTGTAATGTTTTTCCATTCAGAACTCATCCAGCCATGTGTTTATAGAAGCTTAGTTTGTGCAGCCGTGTTAGAAGACTAAGAAGGTTTAGTTTTGCCAGGATGTCAAGGAAGCATTAAGAGAGCCGTCATATGAAAAAAAGGAAGAAAGAAAAGAAAAACAACAATCATCTCTTGTTAGCGCATAAGAGCATTCTTATGGCGCTCTCCAAACTCACACTCATGTTTCACACTGTGAGACAGAGAACAGTTGTTGGTCATCCCACAAACACATATTCACTCTTTCAGATTCACGCTTTGCGCCGCTCCAGCCTTTCATTGTGCTCGGTGATGTAAGACTTGCACGCAGGCTTAATGCAGCGTCTGCTCTCAGCGCGGAGACTCTGGAGCCTCACAGGCTCGGAGATGCTGTGGTCCTTAAATGTTTCCGCTTTGCTATAAATCCACTTAAAGTCGATGGTGAAAGATTGCAGGGAGGAGAGACGTCGTGCTCAGCGTGGCGGCATCCTGGCATGAGCAACATTCAGAGAGCTGTTTGAAAGACGCCATTCTTAAAAGTGTAAGCGAGGGACCGGAATGATTCAACCAGTCTCATTTTGTCTGTGCGACGTCACATTAATCTTTCACTCAACTATGAAATTTTTATGAAGTTTAAATGTTATTGTTTAAAAAAAAGGGTTATTTCGACGCTCTCTTGTCTGATGGTCCTTCACTTTCTTCAAAATCCTCCCACCTTCTACTTTCCCCGCAAACCCTACCCAGCGCAGACTGAAAGTCCGACTATTAACAACAATTGCCGTTATTACTTTTGTGGCTATTATGTCAGCAAAAGACTCCCAGTGGACAGAATGAAATAAAAAAAAAAAACAACAAAGTCTATGGAAGAGAGACAAATTACTTTTAGTTGGGCTTTATTTATACAGGCCCAGATAATTTCTGCGGCTGTGACTGCAGGAACTGGAGGGAAGAGGGGAGGCCAGGAGGTTATGACGGCTGCAGAGTCATGCAGGATGGAAACAGCTCAGCAGGGCTGGCTGGTCTGGAGCTACAGCGGGACTGGACAAGGTGAGAACAGCCTCTGCGAGGGACTGAACACCTGTCCAGATGTGCCCTGCCCTTGATCAGCTACCCTGAACAGGACGAAGCTGTTCTAAAGACGGATGGATGATTCGGTAATGTCTGAAAATCAAGTTAGGATTTCAGCATTTTTACCGTCATATAGCTGATCCATATTGTGTAAAGCCAGGAGACCACCTGCTGGAGCTTTAGAACACCAACGTTGTCGTGAATCTTGCTGGTCTAACGCCTGACTTTCAGGAGATGGGATTGTTTTACGACTGTCCATTAAGACAGAGTGCAGACAGGATCAGTTTGGCACCAAGTCTCCATTACTGTGAAGCTATGCTGTTGTGATGGATTGCATCCTGCTGAAATTGATGGTCGTTGACGTTGTGAAAAGGGAAGTTTGTCTGATGGAAGCAAATGTTTGAGATTGAAGATGACAGTGACTTTCCGGCACGGATTCAACCTCAAATCACATGGGTTAAAATAACTGTTATCTCAAAGAAAATGGCTGTTTTTAGTTTGTGTTCATCTATATCGACTTCCTGGCCTGATACAGGTTGAACCCAGAGGATTACACAGTGGACTACACGGACTCTTTCAGAAGATGTTCCTGTGCCCATGCAGTGGTTTCCAATCAGCCGCCCTCTCTGAGGTCCTGCAGATCAAAAGCTTCCAATAAATTGTATTTGGCAGTTCAAGGAATTCCTCTACATGAGATTTTTCTAATCTTTTAATGACATTATGTACCTGCGGTAGAGGGGGTCCTGGGAAGGGCTCTGCTAACAGCCGCAGACAGGAAGTGTAATTGGCACAGCTGGCTGGGGTTAGATGAGCGCTCTCTCTGCATCAGCAATCTCGGGTTGGCACCAGAAACTGACACAAAGAGCACACAGAGGAGCAGCCCTGCAGAGGAGGATTCAGGCTCTTTCACCTGCTGAATGAAGAGGGAGTGCTCCCTGGAACCCGGGCACAAAGGCAGCGTGCAACTCTGCAAAGGATGGAGTGTAGCGTCTGTGGGAAAGTTTCCATAGCAAACAAGCAGCGAGCTGTCACCGTGTGCCGGGGGAGCGCCCGGGAGGAGGACGATCCTGCTCCAGCGGCACGGAGGAGGAACTCTCAGGCTCCTTTACAGCTTTGTGCTGACAACAATTATCTTTGAATTGTTGAACAATGCGCCTCTGCAGCCTCCTGCCCGCATCTTTAGCCTCTCCGGGATGATTTCTCTGCGTTCAATAAAGACGCTGAACCGTTGCCAAACAACCTCAGTATATGTATTAGCATTACAGAGCATTATGAAATACGTCTTTGTCATTTCTTTGCATTTTATAGAATGTTGCTGATGAACTTGTGAGATATGAATTATACCTAACGAAGGAGACAACATCATGGAAACGGTATGTTTACGTCTCATTAGTTGGTAGTAATGAATCAAGTCAGACCTACACTGTTCATTACAATAATGCATTTAACAACTGCTTTTTGATCAACCGATTAAAGCCCCATTTACACAACGATTCAAGTGAAAAACCGTCATTGTTGCATTTGCAGAAAACCGTCACGTTTACGCAGCAAAGTTTTAAAAATTATGTCTTTTTACACAGAAATTGGCAGAAATGCTGATGTATTATTTGGTGAGTGAAACTAGGAAGGTATGCTCATGTCACAAAACACATTTTCTGTCTTCTTGTCTGTTTAATTTTCTTTATTTCCACCCTGTCTAGTTTCAGGCTGCTTGTCTTCTTTTCCCCCCTGATGTGTTTCAGCTGTTCCTGAGTTCTTGGCCCTCAGTTCTGTGTTTTGTTGCCAGATTGTTTGTCTATTGAGCGACTGATTACTGTTCCAAGTTCCTTGTTTCCGCCCCGTCTGACGTCTGACTACCACTCCGCCCAGCTCTCCAGTGATTATAGGATTCGAACCTTTGCCTATGCTGTTCAGTCTCTGCCTACAGTGACTTCCTCCTCACTTTTCCTCTGCTTGATGATAAAGAGAGAGATTGTCTGGTTACCTGCTGTGTCGTGCACTGCGGACTTGACAGATGGTGTGTGTTTAGCTCTGCACCTCACAATGAGAGGGCTTGTCTTCACAACTGGGCCACGACCAGCCTTCGGAATATCTCATTCAATAAAGCTGATTGTTTGGTCTGGCTCAGGCCACCAAAGTTGTTTGCTTTTTTTTAAATTAATATGGACTTCTAAGCTCTTCTCTTCTCAATGCACTGAACTGTTCTCCTCCCATTCACTCTTCATCTATTTATTTGTCAATAAAACATGCCACCAGCATGTGTCGCTTCCATTTCTGGTCTGTTTTTTAAATTCCTGCACCAATATTTGATTGTGGGGCTGAGAATTCACTTTCATCAGACTGCAACAAACCAATTCTCATTTTTCAGTTGTTCATTGTTGTTTTCTGTTCTATTTGTTCTCTTGCCAAATGTGTTTTTCAACCGTGCCATCAGGAGATTTTGTTGTTATTGACTTTGAGAACTGAGGTACGAATTCACAACTTACCGCCGTTGTCCTTGACAGAGAAATTTGTGTGAATTTGGTAGTCAGCTGGCACATGAAAGGAGAACTTTCCGTTGGCGAAGTTGTCCTGATCAGCTGCGTGGATGGTCTGAATCACCTGAAAAAGGATAAACATGTAAGAAAAAAACACAACAAATAGCCACCGAAAAGCACAAAAAAGTAGATAAGAGGAAGCCCAAGGCTTCCGATTGGAGTCAGTGTCAGCACTGAAAAAAGCTACTTAACACACAAAAAGAACTCAACTTGAGTATGTTGGCATTTTCCAGCAGCCACATTCTGTCTGTGCGGCTGAGCGAGACAGAAAGTTTGATCTTGAACCACTCATAGTTGAGCATTTTCCTGAACGTTGGTCTCAAAATAGAGACGGGATGAGCGGTTCTTTGAAGGGAGCCGGGTCTTGAGGAGCCGCTCCTTTCAAAGAGTCGTTCAAAAGACTGGCTCGTTTGGCAAATGTCACATCTCTAACGCGGAGGAGGCAGAAAGAACAGAATCAGTGGAAAAGGGACCGAGGGAGACGTTTCCCTCATTAGTGACGGAGTCGGTCCTTTATTTTCTGACATCTGACACTATTACCATCGTTTGCTGAGTTTTGCTGACCAGAACTTGAAAGAGATGTTTTTCTTGAGCTCTACCTTACGTGTCGACTCCAGGAAAGCAGATCCAAATTATTCACTCATTCCCCACTGCTAATATCTCCTCCTCACTGATGAAGCGGTAAATGTGGCTCCGCTCCCGCCTCCACTCCTCCTCCTCTACGGTAACTGAGCATATGAAACTTTGTTTTTATCACTGTAATATCTTAAATAAACAGGCAGTAAACCACTAATCTTAATTAATAATTAAAATATGCAATGTTTTTTAAAACATGAGAACACATTGTGAAAGTTCATCTTATTTAAAATCTAATTAGAATTGTGAAAAATCTATTTTAAATTAGTGACACATGATCACAGTTTTTTTTTTTTTTTTTCAAAAATTTGCTTTATTTCCATTTTGTTTCCATTTCTCCAATCCATCCCACCAAAACACCAAGGAAATTGTGAACATTTCAAAGAAAATATTTTTGAACAAATTTCTTAAGAGGAGCAGACACAAGACTATACTGAGACCCGAGGTGAGATTTCAGTGATGCTGTTAAGACAGATAGCAAACTAGCATTATCCTCAAATCCATGCTGTCAGAGTGAGTTTATAAAAACATGCATAATGCAACAGCTGTGGGAGTTTTCCAGACATTTCATTGCATTTTGCACCAGAAGGTTTCATTAAAACTGGTTTTATGTTGAGATTACAGTCATTTTTCATAGTAATTATTTGGTTTTGTGAGAATAGAGACATTTTTATCAGGTATACTCTGCAAAATCACAAATTTAAAGCTTATTTTGGCACTATTGTCCCGGTCCAGCCCACTCAAGATGACACTAAACTGAATGTGCTTGATATCCCTCGATTACCGTAGGTCAAAGTTTGAGGATAATTCACAAAATCAGACTTTGTCCCTGCTGACTGGCTTCCCCTTTGTGTGATCCATCTTAACTTACTTGTGGATTGCTGAAAACATTTGCTACTTCTGGTTCCGTCCTATCAGTGTGTGGATCGTTCCAGGGAGAGGATTCCTCTCTCACGTTGTCAGTTTCAAACAGCCTGCACCTCAACAGCAGCAACAAACTATAAAACACCTAACCTGATGGATCATTTGTCACGGAAAAATCTGTGTTTTTCTTGTTTTACAACTACAGGATACGACTTGAATGATGACAAGTAAATTGCAAGTGTTCCTTTGGCGTATCCGGAAACCCTCCGGCCGGCATCTGCCACTGCTCTCCGCTCGCTTCACACAGCCGATAAGAAGAGCGGCAAATACGCCGCGCATCCATCCCCAAACCTAAACAGTCTGCCTCATCGTTCTGCAATCAGTTATGCAAATGTCGAAAAACAACTGAGGCCCAGAATGTAGCAGAAAATCTGTGGTGCTGGATGGATGCGTGGCGCATGGAAATGTCACGTTTCAGTCGCGCCGGGGAAGCGGGCTGGATGTTTGACATTGACAGTATTAGCATGTGTTGTCTGAGTCCCGAAGCCAGCGATTCCACTCACACATGCACACACACACACCCAAACACACTTGGACTGGACAGATAATGCCAGATACGGAGGGACACAACAAAAGCAAAAAAGTTGTGCGTGTGATTCTCCCGTGAAAGGACACGTGAGGGCATCGGCCGCTGCGAAGCAGATCTTTGTGTTTCTCTGGAATGAAACAAGCGATTTATCATTGGCCCTGCTGGGGAGCAGGGAGGCAGCGAGGCAGGTCCGTGTTTGAGCTCGGCGTTGATCGTCTCTGCTGCTATCTGGCCTCGCAGCGGAAGCTCCGCACTCTGAATAATTTATGGGTTGAAGAAGCTGCAAAGTCTGCAGCTCAGCTGATAAATCCCCCACTGATGTGTCAGACACACAACAAAAAGCCTACAGATCACCACCGGAGTACAAGTGTTGCTCGCATGTGTGAGCCAGTAAGTAGGAGGGAGGGCGAGTGTGTTTTCAAGCATGCTTGTGCATGTTTGCATGTGTTCGAGACAGGAACACGAGGGCGCACTCGCTCATTTCACGTGTAAACGGTCTCAACGATACTTCATTTCAGCTTGCAGGGTTTCCCCGTGAAAGACAACACAGCGGGTCTCCGGGTCATGATAACTTTATCCTCCTCTTCGCTGTTCTCTCTCTGTAGCTTCATCAACAGTTTTTACCTCTGAGTTCAGTATTTTTGCTGTGGGATCAACAGGTCCCACACTGACGAAGATCTCAACATCGAGGTCAAATCCACGAAGAGCTCAGCTCCAAACCTTCAGGACTGAAAGGATCTGCTGCTGCTGTTTGGTGTCTCAGCGGGCCGACCCGATCTGAAGAGGCAGTCATGATCTTATAGCTGATGGAGTAACAAAGTGAGTGTCAGTTATCCAGTGAGCGTGCTCTGTAAGGATGCACAGATTCTGTTACGGGGTTGATGAAGAAGTGTTTGTAACCGCTGAGAGGAACAGCTCATGATTACATCCATTTGAAATGTTGGGCTGTAATTATGAGGAAGTGCGACGCGTGTTCTCTCCTTAAAAGTTCTGAGCTGCCGAGAGACGAACTCAGCGTGAAAACATCACAACTGTCACAAATCTTGTCAGAAAGGAATCGCTGCGAAATGAGGGGATGAGAAAGGTATAATTGTGATGATATTGTTCAAGATAAAATAATTAGTCCTAAAAGAAGAAGCCTCTGGTTGGGTGAGGGGCAGAACGAGAGCTTTTCAACACTTCTTAACTATAATCGATGAGATCAACACCAGCTGACCGACCATCAGGCTTCGTTTGCGCAACATTTTCAGTTGAAAAAGAAAACGCATTTAAATTCACTAATTTTAAGCAGAATGCTTTTCTATGGAATATTCTGTCCAAGACATTACTCTGTGTGAAGCCCGATTGCAAATAGAACTCAAGCAGACAGATAAATGCAAAATGAGCATTACATCTCATTTATCCACAAAATACCCAAGTGGTGCTTTTCACAGGAACTGAAGCATGTTCCTGAGAGGAAGTTTTCAACGTCAATACACAAAAAAAATTAATATGAAATAATATGAAATATATATAATATATTGTGACAATATATTATTATAAATAATATATAGAAATATATTGTATTATTACAAATAATATTTAATAATAACAAGATTTATGTATTTATTTATTTATTTATTATTTAGACATGTCTTTGATATAAATTTGTCCTGTCATACTTAAGGAGTATTTTTTTATCAAATTTTGATTTTCTATTTTATATGAATATTTCATTCAGGTTTTCTGATTTTACAGCATTGTGTCTTTACAGAGATTATTCGTACGAATTATGTTTTAGTTGTAAAATAATGCAAGAGAACCTCTAAGGACTATATTAGAATTAAAGTAAACATGGGCCGGTGCCAGGTGTTCAAGGTCTTTTTCAAAAATAAAAACATAGTCATCCTTGCCACGATCTAAAAATAGAGTGATGTACATCTGAATCTAAATGACTGTGTCCATGCTCCTGCTGCGGTACAGAGGACTGTGGAGCTTCTGTCAGGCCTGTTTCAGTCACAGTCCACACACTGACTCCTGTCCACGAAGCCTCAGCCAGTCACACACTTTGCTTCCACCATGTTTTCCTGGTTGTCCGGGACTTATCTGCCGCCCACCTGTCCATACTTGGTTCCATCACACACCACGATGGCACTGTTGCTCCCAGAGATGGATGGGACGTTGTCGTTGACGTCCAGGACCTGGACAGTGACGGGGACGTGAGCCACCATGCGAGGATTATCTGGAGAAAAAAAATGAGCACAGAGGGTTGAGTTTCAACTGATAACTTTTCTCATTTGAGAGAAAAAAAGGCGAGATTTCCCTATAAGGAGAGAACTAGATCTTGGTACAGCTTGCATATCTTGTATTTAGAGTTAATTTCAAATCACTTTCAAGGATTAGGCGGAAGCCACTGTAAAAAAAAAAATGTATTTAATTTTGAGTTTGATCCCAAGCCAGCCTTATTCCCCTCAAATTTTTAGCTGTAGAGAAATAATTCTGATTTAAAAAAAAAAAAGCCTTAAAATGTGTTAGAGCAAAAACACGTCTTCAGAACAGACATGACTTCAGTTCAAAGTCGTTGGTACAAAATGTTGCTCTGTGAGGTTTGTATCATTAAAAAAGGTGAGTTTGTTCGGTGCAGAAGGGAACTCCAGGAAAAGTCCATTGTTTGAGGTGTCGGATCGCATCACGAGCTTCTTACTTCAGACGGTATGTGACCGTATTTCCTGAGAGAATCAGTCATTTCAATGGAGCAGTAAATGTGCCTGGAGGACCGCGCTATAAATAAAGGCAGTGTGTGTCTGAAAGGCCTCGTCGTCTCTGCCACAATGACACCACGAGAACAAAAACAAGACTCCAGCGGTCCCCTGAAAAGCTCCTGACTGGATGGACGTGCCCTCCGGTGGAATCCATCACTGAGACGAGTAACAGTGTACTTGAAGCACCCCTGTATGACACATTATAAGTACATTATAGCACTGTAAAACTATAGTTATAAACACTCATAAATGATCACAATGCTTTATAACATCAGGACCTAACCCTAATCCTAATCCTATGCTGTATAGTGGGTTATAAAGCATTGTGATCATTTATGAGTGTCTATAACTACTGATAATGTGTTATACTGGGTGCTTCAAGTAAAGTGTTACGGCAACTTTCCCTGCTTTGGATGAGATTTAGTCGATTTTCCAGCATAATCAGGTTGTGATTTGAGATGAAACCAACAGTGTCTGACAGACTTCCACCTGTGAAACATGGAGCGTTTGTCATTATTCGGAGGCCCAGTGCGTCCGACAGGCCGCCATGTTCTCCACGAAGTCAAATATCGGCTTCGTATTTCCATCCTGTTCTTATCGGGATCATCTCAGCCCTCCCCTCCGCCGCCGGCTCCGCCGGGCTCCCTTCAGCTCATCCCATTAGAGGAGGCTTACAGGGTGCACCTGGGGAACGGCGCTTCGCGGCAAGAGAGGCACTTTTTGATGAGAGCAAGAGGTCGGCGCCGAGGTGGAAGGTCAGACACCACGTCTGAAAAACATCCCTGCTGTCTAACTGCTTCATTCACCGGAGAGCTGAACTTTTGTTATCCTTCTCTGGGCTGCAAACAGAATGAAGGAGACCTTTGCTCCAGACGTTCCTTAAACAAACCGCTGTGAGCGCCGATACGCAGCTCTGAGCTGACCCCGAGGTCCGCCATGTAATATATTTGGTTGAAAAGCTTGCACAGCATTGCATTCGGCTTTCAGTTGTATTTCAGTGTCCAACTTATTGAAAAGCTAAAAGAGGCTTTGATCAGTTATTATTGTTTTTTTTTTTCCTTCCCTCCAGCCTCAACAAAAAGAACAAAAAAGAAAGTGTAATGATGCCACAGCAGCCCCTTGTGAGCCTTTAATTTGACACTTTCTAGCCTCAAATAATGAGTTTTCTAATTTAATCCGTTATTGAAGTACAAAAGGATCCGTGTAGTGACATTATGTTGCTCCTGTGAATTACATACAATCAGTCAAAATCATGGAGGAAACAAAAACCTGGGAGGTGTGTTGGAGCGAACTTCACTAAAAACAGAAAGAAAAAAGGGGGGTTGTCTCGTCCAGGTTATTTGGATCACCTGTTGCTCTTGTTCTCATCAGTCTAGCTGTGGCCAGAAAATGTCTGAATAGATGGGAAGTGTCTCTTTACTCACAAATTAAAAATTGAGGGAGGAATTACTTTTTGTTCAATAAGAATATATGAGATCTGAGCGATCGGTGTATTGTACTGGGCTCCTCATTCTGCTGTAAAGTCTCGTACTCTGAGACAGAAAAATCTGAAAGAATAAACTAATTAAATATTTAGTCATCCCTGAACTGAAGTTTGCATCCAAGTCAGATATGTAGATGTAACTCCATTTCCACCAGGTAGTTTAGACATTTTGCAAGAAAACTTTAAATTTTTGCTCATATTGATGGTTATTATTTATCATTCAGCTGTCAATAGGCTAATAAGAGGAGTGGAGAAGCTTTACCTTAAAGATGAGTTTGAGATCCACGACATTAGTACAAAAACAAAGTGGATTTCTTGGGAATATAGCAATTTTCTCCCCGTAGATTCATACCGAAATCCAAACGCATAACATCACTGAATTCAGCTCTGTAAAACGATGGAAGAAAAACTAAAACTTCTGAACTTACAAGTTTGTCTTTAAGGCATCATCATCATCATCATCATCATCATCATCATCATCATCATCATCATCATCATCTTCGTCATCATTGTCCTTCCTCCACCCTGAAGGCCCTCAGAGCTCGACATGAAGCGGCTCATGGAACCAAAACCTACTGCTCTCAGAACTCTGACGATGCCAACAACAGAACGACTCCACTAGCAAACTTCAGATAAAGAGAGTTTGTTGATCTGAGAGGAAGAAGCCCTTCAATGTTCACTCTGTTCTAAGTTTTGCATTAAAAATATAGGAGAAAAAAAAAGAAGCTTCAGATTGTAAACCTGCCTGTCAAGACATCCCTAATTAGCAGAAGCAAAGTGAACATCTGATGCAGACACGCCCCTTCAGCTGCTGCCAGTCAAACACAGATACTTATTTCCAGCAGTTGTCAATCAAATAAAAACTTCCCCCCTGCTGTCGCTATCCGTCAATCAAAAAGTGATATTATTCAGGCTCACTGTGAGGGAGAAAGAGTGTCGATCAGCTGGGTACGTTCAGTGTTGACATTCAGAAGCCGTTTGGCCTTTTTGGCTGCAGAGTAATTACAGTGAAAGCAACTGAGGAAATGTGGGGATCCAGCGTCCAGCAGGAAGCAAGAATCACAGAATTCAGAGGATAATGACAGATAAATACTGTCATACAAAATACTGTCTGTTTGTTTTCTATTGTTGGGTGACGAAACATATATCGAGTCTGACCAACCCGGCTGCTATAAACTACAAACTTTTGTTTACAGTTGAATTTCTGTCATTTTGAATGTACAGTGCACAGAAACACAACGTAATTATAGTTCATTCAGTCACAATATCTATCAGACTGAGACATTGTGGAGACTTATTGGAAACTTAAACTTGGATTTCAGCTGCTTTCTTTCTGATCTACAGGCTGCTGTGGGCTGCAGGCGGGGATGCTGTCTGCTTCCACACTGCACACGATGCATCCACTCCGGATTCAGTGAGTTCTCCGCCTCGGCTCTCAGACGCCTCCAGACGGGATCAGTCGGAACCCCGGAGAATCCCAGACGGGTCTTGTTGTGGGTGTTCTTGACTGACAGGCTTCGCAGCATCCAATGGAAAGCAACTTCGTGACAACTCACACTCAGTACCTGCTAAAATGGAGTTTTCAATCGAATATAACACGTGTGCAATTCACATCCAATTACCCACGTATCCCCCAGTCCATTACAGCGACAGAGCGGAAACTGGATGCAGCGAGCACCATGTCAGGAATGACTGACAGGAAGTGAATTAACACATCAGCAGAGGCTTTTCTGTTCCACTCCCGGCCTGGCTTCTCATTTGCATGGTTCAGTTTTAACATGTGTTTATAATGGTTCAGAATTCCCGACCGAATCTTTTAAAGAATCAATTCATCTACCTATCTTCGTGCACACATGGCGAGAGTCACTATTTACCCAAATCTAAGTAGGTTGTTGGGTTTTCGGAGGAAGTTGGACAGCCAGGATAAAACACACACTGGCACAAACTCTACAAAGAACGGTTGCGTCAGCAAAACCAGGAACTTCAAATGCAGTGAAGCCGCACAGTGGCAGCCTCTACAGAATCATGTATTCATAAAGCGTGGCAGCCTGAGGGCCCGGTGACAAAAACCGGTTTTCACTTCCCTGGTGTCCACACATTTCTCTTGGAATGTCCCAAATGGAGCCGAAGCATCGGGAAACTATTTGCAGAAGCACCATAAACCTGAGAAATGTGAGTGCGAGAACCCAGAATGCACTGGCAGAGAATAATACTGAAGTTTAGCTCAAATCAAAAATCAAATCAGAGGCCAAAAATTTATGAGGATATTACATATATTTAGTACATGAGGAATGTTGTTTGTAATTTCATGTGAAGAAGCATTTTCCTTGAAATGATAGAAAGAAATAATACAAACGTGAAGTGACTGCCGCCTTTAACACCAGAGTCTGAACAGCTCAGTTTCCATTTGGTGAGAATTAAGGTGCGTCTTTGATATCAGTCACACCTGAGTTAACACTGATAGGTTCGAGTCACTAAAATGTGAAGAAAATCTCAGCATCTGTGTGTTGTTAGTCAGAACATTTAACGGTTTACACTGAAAAAATGATGCTGATTATCTTTCCATGCTCTGAGGTTTACTGAAATAACTTCACAACATGAAGAAGACAATATTAGAATGAAGGGTAGAATTGGATTGTGATATACTGGTTAGCACTCTTGCCTCAAAGCTAAAATATCCCTCTTCTCCGGTTTCCTTTCGCGGAGCGAAGACGTGTGCGCGGTGAACTGGTGTCTCTTAAATAGCATTAGGGGTGAATGAGAGCGTGCGGCTGTGTTTTCCTCTCCCAGCTGACCCTGTGATTGTGCAGTGACCCGTCCAGGTTTCACACACCGTCCTGAAACCTGCAGAGTTGAGCTGAACAAGCAGTATCGAAGGAGGATGGAAGGCTTCTGAGAGAGGAGCTGATCGGCTGCCGTGCCACTAGTCGGCGCTGCGGTTTCATTTTGTATTGAAACCACACACACGCGCGCGAGCGGCGAGTAATCAGCATTAACGATGGCGAGAACGCAGACAGTCGGAGAGGTCAGCGGGAGGCTGCGCTGCTGTGAACTTACCAACCTCTGCAGCCATCACGGTGATGTTGTGCCACGCCGACTCCTCGCGGTCCAGCGCCTGAGTGGTCCTGATGGCGCCGCTGTTGACGTCAACGGTGAAATACAAAGGCCGCTCCTCCTCGTTTTCGATGAAGTACCTGTGTGTAGGGTTACAGGCGAATCGGAGAACGTCCAGTTTCACTTTAAAAAAGTCATTTTTGAGGGTAAAATACTAGCAGAATTAATATTATAGAACAGAACATGAACAGAGCATTTAAACATTGAAATGAAAAAAAAAGAAGCAAAACTCAGAGGATAGCCAGGATTTAAAAGTAAAAGCTTGTTTTAATGCAAATAAGAACAAAGCAGCTTGAATATTTCTGTTTCAGTTCAAATGTATGAATTCTACCTTTTGATTTATTTACTATGACATTATATATTTATCTCATGTTGAACATTTTATCTGTTAATTAATTTTCCTATTTGAAATGTCTTTAATTATCTGCATGAGTGTGTGTGTGTGTGTGTGTGTGTGTGTGTGTGTGTGTGTGTGTGTGTGTGTGTGTGCGTGTGTGCGTGTGCGTGTGCGTGTGCGTGTGCGTGTGCGTGTGCGTGTGCGTATGCGTATGCGTGTGTGTGTGTGTGTGTGTGTGTGTGTGTGTGTGTGTGTCCCTACGCTCCGGTGGATTCTCTGTCGAAGCATTCCTCTCATTATTCAGTTTAAAGCGATGTGAATTCTTGTCTTGTGTGAAAAGTGCCAGAACGATTCTTTTTCATTGATTGATGTTGAACTCTGGGGGAGTTCAGCACCTGAAGAAGCAATCTGCTGGAGTCTGAATTGGAAACCGAAGCACATTATCCCGCCAGTCTGTTTCTGATGTTTTTTCTTTTTTTTTTTTTCGTTCTTCTCTTCAGGCCAGTAGGTTTTTGCAACATACATTTGACATGCTTCCACTGGATTCTTCTGAAGACCGAACTGGAAATATTTCACAGCTCCGGGATGTCAAAGGATTTCAGCTGCTTTAACATTTATTTCGTGCTCATTTTTGATGTTTAACATGTTTGAAAAACTTCCGTTAAAAGCGAAGGAGATCACAACGCTACCGCTTCAGTTTACAAAACTTGACAGTCGCCGTAGCAACGATCCAGCTCGGTCGTCAGTCCTTATGAACGTCTGTGAAGAAAGCACCCCCAAACCCCCGGCGCTGTATTCTGCTGCCGTCACCTGATGGCGCTGTTTGTGCTGTCGGGGTCCACGGCGGTCACGGTCCCGACCTGCGTGCCGGCGGGCGAGTTCTCGTACACGTCCATGATGTAGTAGTCCATGGAGAAGACGGGAGGCTCGTCCACGTCCCCCACGATGACCCGCAGCGACGTGGAGTCCCTGAACGGCCCCAGGTGGGAGAAGCGGTGGTCCGGGTGCGTGTTGGAGGCTTCGATGCCGAGTGTGTGAACTTTCTTCTTCTCGTAGTTGAGGGGCTGGGGAGGGAAAAGAAAGCGGATTCATCCCTCCGAGGGCACATTTCAAAGAAAACCCTCATCGCTTATAATCATGGCACTTTTAGATTAAAAGCATCCCCCAGTAAAGAATGATAAGCACACCCTTTGATATTTTTTTCATGCAAAAAAGGCCCCTGTGCACACGTTATTACATCATGCTGACAACATAAAAATACAAACTGTGGGTGGAAATTTTAAAAGGAACAATTACAGACTCCCCTTCAGCAGGGATTTTTCTTTGTTTTCAAGTTTGAGCGCCCGGAGAAGAGCTACAAAGGCTCTCTCCATCACTTTGAGCTCGTGTTTCTAAAAAAAAACAAAACTGTAGGCTACTGCACACACCCGCCGAGCACAGCCTTTTCTGTTGTCACAGTTCAAAAGGCTGCAGAAGCAAATCAGACTCCGGACTGTCTCAAAGGATTTCGCCTTGACTGAACGTCCTGGTGCCGGTCAAGCATGCTGGAACCGATCCCATTTCATTTTCGGTACACTTCACTGCGGCATTTCTGAAAAGAGTCCGAAGACTCCAGAAGCTGTCACCTGGAACTTGATAAACCAGGTGTGTACGGGCAGCTCCAAGGTTTTTATTTGCAAAACGAGAGTTTGATGCTTTTACTGAACAAACAGCTATCAATAGAGAACTGAGTGTTTTATCCTCTAATGTTGGTCAGAAGTACAGAGCAGCTTTGGTTGACGTTGTGTCTCCCAGGTCTAAAACTGGCGGCATGTATAGTAATGAATCCCATTTTGAAAGCTTTTATTTTTAAAGCATTGAAGTATGTACACCAGAGGTTCTCGTGTAGAACGATGACCCCCGGCATCGCCCCTCCCCCTCCCTCTGCATGTTTTTTCACATGAAACATCTGAATCGTCTGCCATCGGGATCCATACGCTTCAAACAGCAGAACTCTTATTGTGTGAGTTAGATGCTTTGAAGTAAGTGGTAACTCTTCATCCATTTTATTTCACCATTATAAATTGTCCCCATGATGTTTTAAGAATTATGTTTTCACGGAATATGAGTTTTAGAACCCGTCTACAAAAGGTGGGGTCTTAAAGTTATGTCAAGTTTGTATTAAACTGAATACATCACTAATAACTGCTGCTTCAGCCAAAGAGGTAGAGTTCAGTTTATGTCTTCTCTGATAGCAGTATTGCTGAGAACAAACTTGTTTTTCAATCTCACAGCAGTCTGAATTATTATTATTTTTTTTGTAGTAGTATTAATTCTAATATGTGTTTTCATTCTAAAACTCAAATGTGAGTGGCTGTTTTTTTAAAGGCGATTTTACCTTTACTGCTGACAACGTTTACGGTGACCATGAGGAGTGTTTTTGTCTGCTAAATTCATTGGCAAGGCCAGTTCATTGTGTCGCACCAATCACACAACAGACAATTCAGTTCATACAATTATACTGAAATCCCGGAAATAAAACCTGATTTTAATCAACTGAAAGGTGATTTAAAAGAAAAGAAAAAGAGAAATAAAGCTGGGGAATGAATAGTTAAAGCTAACTATTTAAAAAAAAAATGCATGTAGAACAGTGTAATTTTCCCATATTGCTATTTGGCTTCCTAAATGATCCACAAATATTCCGTCCTCTCATCAGAGATCCCCCCTCACAAACTATGCACTCCCTTCATGCATCCTACATAGAAATAGTGAATTTCAACCTGAGCAGATAAGCACATGAAGTGTAAGATTTCCTTGTGTGTTTATTTGGATATTCTGCTAAACTGAGCTGTACTTTCTTCCCCTGTTCTGTTCTGTTCTGTTCTGTTGTGTCCATGAAGAAAGCGTGGCCCTGGATGAGCGCCTTCATCACAGCCGCACTTGAAATCTCACAAGCTCCCACTTAAAAACAAAAGGCTTTTGCGTAACCGTCAGCGCTGCGATCTTTGAGTCATACCTGCTTGAGGGAGATGATGCCCTCCCTGCGGTCTTTGTCCGTGGTGATGGTGAAGATGGCCGCCGCGTCTGCGTTGGTGATGCTGTAGGTCATCTCGGCGTTCTGGCCTTCGTCCTCATCGCTGGCTCGGATCCGACCCACTACCTTCCCTACCGGAGCCAGCTCTGGCACATACAGCTGGTAGCTCTCTGCAACACAGAGACAAGAGGGAGAGACACTTTTTACCTCTGTGTCAGTACTGGTGCGAGTTCCACCTGATGCTTCTGCACGGTGGTCAGCACTACAGCTACACAAGACTGAATTTGAAGTCAACTACTCGACTTCTGTGGGGTTTTAACAGCGCTTATCCTGGTCCTCATCCCACTGCACCATAATGGTTGGGAAACTCGAGTAACTAAGCCAAATGTATGAATAGATGTGCCATCCTTGGAACATTTTTTCAATGTCGACATCGATCCAGGTGCTGAATAAAGCCTTCCTGTCCGCCTGGTCGTCATTTCATTAACACCGACACAACCCAAACACATTGCCAGCAGTTGAATTAACTTGAAGGTAAGCTCTGTGCTTTATTTAATCAATGTTCCATAATATTCTGGAACTAAAGCGTTCTTTCATTTGTATTTTGAAAGCTGGAAAGCGCGGCATGTGGGATCAGACTGCCTGTGGAAACGTGTCTCCACTGGAGGTGTCGGGACTCTATTAAAGAATGGATACAATTTATTCTCTGTTCCTGTTTTTCTGCCCTGTTTGCTCTCTTCTCCCGTGGTTTCAGGAGTCCTCTCGCCCTGCCCTGTCCTCCTGTGTGCTGATTACGCCTCTCCTTCCTAACCATACCCGCCTGTGTCTCATTAACTCGCCACTTAAGTGACATACTGTGTGTTTGTTGTTGCCGGATCGCCTTGTCATCCTCTTCAAGCATACATAAGTTTTGCACTTCAGTTGCCCTCGAGCTTTGATCCCTACTTGTCTTGAGACTTTTGCTGTCTCTGTGCATCCATTTGAGTATTTTTCTATTTTGACCCTTGACTGTTCACCAGGATTTTTGGAATAAACATCGCTTTTTGAGCTGTGAGGGCTGTTTGACGAGTCATACTGTGGAGTCAATCTGAGCACCGTGTGACCTTCTGAAGACACAGCTTCTCTTGAAGAGATTCAATTTGAAAGAAAGGAAAACAGACACCAGACTAAAGAGTTCCTTGCTTTATAGTTCAACTTTTCCTGCACCAAATCATTCAGCCAGCAACAATTCTGCTCATAATTATGAGGAATTACTCCCAATAATTTGAACCTTTTAGCAACTTTTGTGAAGAAAAGAAGAGGAAATGGTGTTCCTCAAAAAAAAGTATAAATCTACATTTTACTTTTGAGCCTTAGAAAAAAAAAATAAACCCATCAAATGTGGTTAAGCAGTACTTCATAAGCTCATATAAATATAAAATGTAGATTTTTGTAATTTGAATCTAAAAATGTTGCTCTCAGTTTGTCTTTTGTGCCAGGATGTCGCTCAGTATTGTATATTTGTACTAAACTGTCGGTTAAAATCCTCCGTCTTCCCCATGTCGCCTATTCTCTCTGCGCAGTTTGAAAGAGGCTTTTATGCACCAAGACTCAGGTTACAAAACCCGCTGTTGTCAACAGCGGCAATAAAACACAGTTTGTCGTTTCACATTTGTTCTCCTGCCAAGCAACGGTCAGAAAAGCGAGGAGAAAAAGTTCCCACTCAGACAGCACAGAGTGATTTATTTCAGGTCAGAACATTGAATTAGTGGCCATATTTAAATCATTGCTTCATGCTGAAATTAGAAAAGGATGAAAAACATGTCATGATGGTTATCTAATAGCAGGAGTGTCAAACATAAGGCCCATGGAACAAAGCCGGCCCACATGAGGCTCCAATGCGGACCACCAAAGCATCAAGCAAACTGTAAACATTTCAAAGAAAAAACTAGATTTTTATTTAAAACAAATTTAAACAAACTAAAGAAAGTTTAAAAACACTGAGATATCGCCAACGCCATGCTGTCAGGGTGAGTGGGAAAAACATCCACAACGCAACAGCTATAGGAGAAGAGAACGAACAGAGGCCTGCATCAGGGATACAGATGCTCACACGTTTGAGTGGATTAACAGGATGTTTCCGCTGCGGAGCCGCTCGTGCAGCGACGTGCTCCACAGAGACCCCGGGCTCTGACGGCGGGGGACGGCGGGTCCAGCCAGGCGACCACCCGCTGAGCGCCGAGCACCGAGGTAAACAAACTCCAGGCTCTGCTGTCACAACAAACCCCCAGGGGGCGAGTTTCCATCGCTGCTCTTTAAAAAAGAGGCAGGAGTCCCTCCACATTATGTAACGTGATTCAAGCCGGATCACAAAACGAAGAAAATTAATAACCAAAAACACTTTTGCAAATTATATCAACAAAACAATAATTTTTACCTCCTCTGTGGAGGCTCCCTGAAGATTTCACAAAAACATACAGAAATAAGCATCTGATTTTATTTTTGTATTATTTACAAACCATTTACAAACCAGCATCATGTCAAAAGGTCCTTTAATTAGGAACTGAAAAAGGCTGTGAGGAATAACTGAAATGGGAATAAAAAAGCTAAAACTACCATCAGTGTGAAAAAAACGTTAACATAGTTTACAAAGTGAAAATAACGAGAATAAAAGTAAAAATGTTCAAAATGTGGAAAAACACGCTACTCCGCTTAATCAGAATCAGAACCAAAATGGTTAAAAAATTCAAATATTTAAATTCTTGAAAAAATGCTGAATATAAAGGCAAATTCAGGTGAACAAAAAAAAAGAAAACATTTGGTACTATAATGAAATGCTTGCTATACTACGTTGTAACTGAAACTTCGTAAATGCAACATAAGACAGAGTTTTTGTATCAAACTTTTTAAGTTGTTAGACTCAACACCTGACCACAAAACAATCAATCATTCAAATCATTGCATACTAGTGAAATAATTATATATGTTATTTGTTTTTAACATTGAGTGAATTAGTAATTTAATGAATTAACATTTAGTTACACGTGTATATATTTAATTCCAATCTGCATTAATGAACTATACATTTAAATAATAATTAAATGACATACTTATGTATTTAATTTTGGTACTTTTGGTCCTCCATAGTTTTGTGGCTCCATTTGCATTTGATTTGGAGATAAACGTGATAAACGGTTGGAGACCCCTGGCTTCGTCCCGCTCTGGGACACATCGCATATTGGATCAGTTTGAGGAGTGAAAAAACGTCGTCTGATCAAATGAAAATTCTCTCAAAACGACTCAGAGTCCTTAGCAACATTCTTTGTCCAAACGGACATAGAGGCTACCTCCAAAATCATTTTCAGACAATGGATCATCTCATGAACATTAGAACTGAGTGCCAACTTACTGTGAGGTATTCCTGGATAAGGACAGCTGACCTGAAGTGTGTGTGTGTGTGTGTGTGTGTGTGTGTGTGTTTGATGCACTCAACAGCTGGAAAGGAACCCGACTTACACAGCATGAAACATGCACTGACAGTTTTCACCCGCTCGACGCTGAGATGCTCAGAGAAGTATTAACAACACTTCAGTCTTCTGCATGTGCACTCGACCCAGCGCCGACCGGCTTCTTTAAAGGAGTGTTGAGCTTCTCTCAACAAGACATCTTCCCCACAAACACATCCTTCCATTCCCACAGCTCCCAGCACACACACACACACACACTGTGAACCTTCACTGGTGGAGCAACTCAGCGGATCCACGCCGGATTATCAGAAACTGTCTATCGACTGGTTTTACAAATTAACTCACATTATTTGTTTATTTTTTGACAATTTTTCATTGAAAAGATCAAGGCAACCTCATTTTTTTAGACCTTTTTCTGAAATATATAAAAGACATTCTGTATTCAAACTCAAAAGGTATTTTTCTGATTGTGGACTCTGTGGTAACTTGTCTTGCCTTCACAGACTTCATCTAACATTGATGCACTGGCAGTGGCAAAAAAAACCCTTGGTTTTTTTTTTTTTGTTTTTTTTTTGCTAAATTGTTGTTTTTGCTAGATGTACGTGTTCACTGGGAAAGATCCAGATTCCTCAGGTCCTCAGGAAGAAGTTTACTCAGTGTCCCCAGAGTCAGATGCAGAGAAAGTGAAGCAGCTTTAAGATATTACTCCTCACCTGCGGCACAAACTTACTGAACATCTGAATACTGCTGACACGCTCACTTTTATTAAATCAGACCTTAAACTATCCGTTCCGAACTTATACCGTTATTCACTGGAGCTTTTAGAAAAAACAAATATAGTTGTCGGTTTGATGGGAATGAGACTGATTGAGATCAGTCGCACAATATCATGTGAATAATTGTATTTAAACGGCCGTCTACAGTATAGGGCTCAGTTGTGCTTCCATCCATCGGTTACTGGTTGATTCTCTCGTCTCACACTGACCATGTGAGACACTGAGCCCTGAATGTCGCACTTTGCAGGAACTGTCATCGTAGGAGAGTGTGTGAACTATCATCGTTGTGAAGTTGTGGATGTAGCTGAAGAGTGGTTTGATTACTGAAGTGGTAAAATGCCTTTTGGACCACTCTTGAGAGAGACTGACCACTAGATGCTGTAACGCCCCACAAGCGGTTTTGGAGATGTTCTTACGCGTCATTACTGTTTGGCCCTTCACTTGATATGCAAAGCAAGTTTTTAATGACATCCGTGTTCTTTGCTGATCTAGAAAAGCTTTCCCGCATGTATCAGACAGACTTTGTGTGTTTAATTATTGTGTTGCTGTGTGTGTTCACGATGTTCTGATCAGGTTCACTACTCTCCAGCATAGCGCCGCAGCTGTATCAGCCTGAAGCGGTAATTGTAAAACATCTTGTGTCTGTTTGTGGAGTTTGTGTGTAGAGGTGATTAATCAGTGTGTGTGGGTGTAAAGACTGTTTATCAGCAGTCGCACAAAGTCTGGGTAATCACAAGTACTGTGAATGGATTCTAACTCCGAGATGGGATGTAAGGAGAGGAAAAGAAATGATGCGGCTCCTCGGCAGTATTGACTGCTGTGGAAATGTCCTGCAAATTTCTGATGCCTCTCAGCTCCAACATGCTTTAATGTAATCAATGTGTCATCAGCCAGCTCCCCACAAAGCCACATAATAATCCACTCACTGCAATGCTCTGACGCTGGGAGAGTTTTGGAATATTGATCCTCAAGCTGCGGTTAGCCTATCACCAAGTGGTACCTGAGCTAAAGCTACTGGCTTCAGAGGAATGTCCTCTAAACATGTTTGTTAGTTGAACGTTTTGTAGAGCAAGTGACCATAACCTGCTCATTTCCTCACATTCCTTGATTTCTTCAAACATTGTAGTGAAGCCTACAGGCTGAAATAAAGTATTGCATCCACAGTAATCACAGGGCTTTGCGCAGCCTCCATACAGTCCCTTCGTCCCTGGAAGTTGTGTGTTGAGACAGTATGTGCTGCGAAGAAGCTCACTGCCATAAGGCTCGAAGGCGTAGAAGGATCGGTGATGAAACCGCATGAAATGTGTTGAGCAGTGTTTATTTTTCAGTCATAATGAGCAATTTGGCACACAGATTGGAAGTGACGCTGCATATTTCAGCTCCAGGTGCAAGTCAGCAGACTGCAGCGGCGAGCTATAAGCACAGTGGATGGCACTGCGACCAGAATTCTTTAAGCTGCACCTGGACACTGTGTGCTGTTCAACAGCTTCTCTAATGACGTGCACTTTTCCTACACCATCATCTGGATCACATGCGGAGCCTCTTAGTATGCAGTAGAACGGACCAACCACAGCCCGGGTGGTCTGAGAACTCCCCCTTGCCTTCCATGTTCCAACATGACAACATGAAACTGTTGGAGATCTTCACTGAACAATGGCTTCCCCATCCCATTCTTGATTCTAGAAAATAGTTTGGTTCTAATATGACCAGCAGGCTCACGATGGGAACAATTGATCGAATTTCATCCATGACTGAAGGCATATCATCCAGCAGCATGAATCTATGACTCTGAGGGACACGTGAAAACAAGCCGACATAAAAATGGAGGAAAAACAGAATAAAGGTGAGGCAACACGTGTCGACCTGTTGACCCGCTGCTGTCAGAAACATGTGCAACACCCCGGAGGGATCACTCACTCTGCTGAAACTTTGGAGGGTTGTCATTGACGTCACTCAGGGTGATGTTGATCGTAGTTGATCCTGACAGTCCTCCAACGGAGCCCGCCATGTCTTTGGCCTGGACGACCACAGCGTAGCGGTCTCTGCTCTCTCGGTCCATGCTGGACATGGCAGTGCGTATGGTGCCTGCGGTGGAGACGGGAACACACATTCTTAGCATCTCAGTGTTACCTTACAGAGCCGGATGGGAGCGTCTGGTTTATTAATATGTGCATGCAAGATGAGAAAGGTGCATCCATAATAATCTGTGGAATCAGAATGCCTTTGAATAGAGGAAATTTGGAAAGAAAAGGAACATATAAATACGGCATTGTTGAAAATGCAAGATTGACAGCATAATTTGTCATACTAAGTGAGAATACTGAAAAATAAATCCAAACTATGGGAGCCCTCCACTGAGAACCAGATCGTTTCTCCAGTCCAAAGTGGCACAGCAAACCGAGCGAATCCCCAGGGTGGCGGACCACCACCAAGAATTGTTTGTCACTGCTTTGTTATATGCAGGAAGACACAGAAGCAGGAACAACACACGCCTGCGCCTCCTGGCTCTTTCAGTGTTATGGCTCTCCTAAAAACAGAATGAAATATTAAGACATACTGCACATTTTAAAAAAGAATAACTGGTGACAAAAGCAGTGATCCAAAAGACAATGGAGCATTATCCCGAGGAAATAATCCCCCATCGACTGCTGCCGCCGCCGCGCTCAGGGTAATTGAAGAGGAAAAATGAAGAGGTCGCGTTTCTTAGTCAGCACTCCGACGGAAGCATGCGGCGTGACAGCATGTATGTATCACATCTGAGGAGGCAGCAGCGACTGGCTGCAATATAAAAAATGATAATACAATTCGGCCACAGGGAATAGAAAGCTCATGTTTATAGTCACCATTCTCCATCTAAAACACTTTCACACACATGCAGGATGACGCTCACACACACACTCACACCAGAGCCTCGACTTCATTTCCAGCACGCCCGTCTAGAATAACCAAGATTGCCTGTTTCGGCAGCATAATAAGATTTTTACACTCTTGCAAAACCCAAAATCAAATTAATTCGATATCAATACATTTCTGACATTCCATTTGCTTTTCATGCATTATTCATGGCTGCGTGAGCTGTCTGTTTGGAGAAACATATTCTTCTGTCTGGAGGACGTCGTCAGCTCCCGGATGCTCTGGTGATTGGAAGCAGATAGAGATATTCAAACATTCCCGTGTGTTCGTCCTCACCCTGTTCACATCGCAGCGCCTTCACATATCAGCTCTAAATTATTCAATCCCAATCGGATACATTCACTGATTGAGTACATGAGGTCGCGTTCCAGTTGTGCACAGTAGAAACCAAAGCTGGAATATAATTAGGTAAACAGAGACAACGAGAAACTCGCAGACATGTAAGAATGAGTGCACAACTGTCGAAATAGTCAAGATTAAAACAAGAATTTGAATGTTTAAAGTAGTCAGACCAGTATAAATAAATAAATTAGAGATATCAGCTGAATGTGAGTTGCACTGTGCTGTCGTTCAGGCCTTTGCATGAGCAGTATGTTCTCCATGTACACATATAAGTTGTATGGAAAAAAAAAAGATGACTTTGTGTCAAGAACATCCTCATTCAATGCACTTCCACAGAATCATGAACATCCTAATTTCCTTAAAAAATCTGAACTTCTACCTATCATGACACCTGAATCCTGCAGCATTTGCCATTTTTTTACAAAAAGATTTCATGGGGGGAATTTAGTGCAAATGTTAAGATGAAGTGAACACGAAGATGCTTTGCTACAAGCAGAGACTGCAGGAGCAACTTAGGGTGCTTTCACATCTACTAGTCCGGTGGAGTGGTTCGGTTCGGACATAAGTGTCGCAGCTGTCAACTAGTTCGGTTCGCATTCACACCACTTGTTTTTGCAGATGAACTATCCACTATGACCCTCCAGCCCCTTAGTTTCGCTGTTCACACAATAGTGTGTTTTGGGTGACGGAAGTGAACCCTGATCGGCCAGCATGTGTTGCTACGGAAGCCTCCGCCGACCAAAAAGCCTTCTCCACAACAGAGTGGGCAGGACCGAGGCTGGTCATCGTTCATACCAGCAGCGAACCGCACCGAGACCGCACTGAGGCCGCACTGAGGCCGCCTTCTCAAGGAGGTCTCGGTACGGTTCTTTGTGCCGGACCAAAATTAACTGGTCCGCTTTCACACATTAATCCCAATCTTCAGCAGGAAACAGATGTAGCGGGGAAACCCCTAGCGCCAACCTCGACTGGATAGAGGGTGGCATGCCAACCAGCAAAGGTTGCCTCTTCTACTATATCCTGGTACTTAGCCCTCTTTGCCTGGTGAGATATGGCTAGCTTGTCTTCCTCACGGACAGTGAGTTCAGCAAGAATGATTGACTTTGAACTCCTGGACAGAATGATCATATCCGGTCGGAGGGTGGTTGCCACTACCTCCTGGGGAAAAACCAACTTCTTCTTGAGGTCTACACGCATCTCCCAGTCTGTTGCGTGGTGTAGCATTGATGGTAGGCTGTCCGATCTTCTTCCCTTCCGAACCTTGCTGCCCTCCAGATGGAAGCTTGTGAACCTTGGTGGTGCTGGTGGCCGTTTGTTGGTGTTGCTTCTTTGTATTCGACCCACTTGGCGAACTTGGTGAGGACTTTATCATGTCTCCACCTGTAGCGCCCATCTGCAAGAGCTTTTGGGCAGTTGGTCAGAATGTGGTTCAGTGTGCAGAGGCTGGCGCCGCACGGACTACAGGATGCCTCTTGCTCCTTGCCCCAGATCTTCAAATTGCTTGGTGTGGGTCGGAGATCAGCCACAGCAGGAAGCTCAGCTTGCCTTGGTCAGTACCCCAGAGCTCCTTCCAAGACAATGGTCTCTCGAGCACCCCCTCCCACTGCATCCAGCGTGCCTGGGAACCCAGCCCTTCCGCTTTAATTCGGCGATCTTCTTCAGGTGTCTCCCGCACCCTTTGCACCACCAAGTCCCTTCTGTCTTGTGTGTTGCTTTTCGACCAGCTCTTGGCACTATAGTTGCCAAGCCCTAGCCGTCCCTGACACACAGTGCCCACGATTTCTTGATGCCCCCAGTAGGCTTCTGCTTCCTTCACTGCTTCAAGGGGTTTCCACTTCCTGCCGCAGTTAATGGCAGTGCTTGCGTGCCTGACTTTTGTGTGTCTGCAGACTAAAAGCGTGCACGCTGCCCTTGCTTTGGTGGCTTTAAATTCCTCTGTGACCGAGGAGCATGGTAACCGGAGTACTGATGACTTGCTGTAGAGGTTGACTGAGCTGAATGCTGGAGGGACGCCCAGCCATTTCTGGATAAACCTGCTACAGGTTCTTTCCATTGCTTCTACTCTAGTCATAGGGAAGTCATAGAGGAGAAACGGCCACTGGAGTCTTGGTATGATGCCATGCTGGAAGCACCACACCTTAAACCTGCCCAGCAGCGGACACTTGTCGATTCTTCTTCTCAAAGTTAACTTTCACTGCTGCATCACTGATCGCATGTGTTGTTTAATTTTGGTTCTCAGTGTTTGTCCTGTAATGTAGAGTTAGTTTATTCATTCTACTAACACAAAGTGTTTCTCTTGCATCACTTTTTCATGATCTTCTCCATTTCAGTGTTGAGCGTCAGTATAATAATTCACTCATTAAGTTTAGATGAAGTTACATCAGCTAGTTAGCAGAAAACACGCTACACTCTGGATGTTACCACGGCTCGAAGGAAACAGCTTTAGAATAGAATAACAATGAGAAGCAGATAAAAATATATCTGAGATTAACTACCAGCAAGCAGACAGATAACACTGATCTGAGGCTGTTGGTTACAGGAGAAGGCTATGTGTGCACAACAACATTTTGAAGTGAAAGCAGAAAACTTTCACTGTGTTTTTGGGTTGTGTTTACACGACAACAGTGCTTGGAGCCACTGAAAACACAACTTTAGAAAATGGCTCCCGGGGTGTAATGTCTATGTACTGTATACATTGTTAACTGTTAACATTGTAAATGTTTAGAGCATATTGTTCTCTACCCGTATGTGTGTAGTTTGAATTTCATAAACAGTCAACAGCGCCAGCTCATGGCCGGGCATGCTATCTACACCGTGTTCAATGTTTCTGCTGTTTAAAAACGGATATTGTTTTCAAAACGTTGTCCTGTAAGCTAGAGATGCACGGATGGCTCATTTTTCCATCCGCAACCGCTTCTTAAAATCTCCATCCGCCCGCTATCTGCCCGCACAAACTATTTTTTATCAATTTTCAAAACCGAACCCGCCCGCCATCCGCAGAATAGTTTTTAGGTGTATTGAAGAAGCCTCGGCTATTAAAATGTTGCTTTTTTTCAATTTGAGTGCTTCAACCGCAACCCGCCCAAATGTAATTAAAATCTTAATTTTTCCACACGTCATCCGCCCGATCGGCGGGCTCCGCGGGTGCAACCGCAATCCGCGCAACTCTACTGTAAGCATGAAACTTTTCTGAAACGCAGACATAGAAACAATGTGTTTTCATTTGAAATGTAGTCATATAAGCAGGGCCTGATGTCACAACACGACAGAGTTAAACAGGGTGCACACATAAAGACAATCAGGCTGGTGTTATCCTGATTTCACCCCGTCTCGAACAAGGACAGAAAATGCCAGATTATCATATGTCTTATAAGATTATCCGATAATACGATATGATATGATAACCCGGTCCAAACCGGGTTAGCACCTTCAAGCTCATGACCTTCATTCAGTTTCGACGGTTTAAAGTCTTGGTGTTGTCTTTGTCTCAGGATGCCTCGTTCGCGGTCTGGACTCAGTCTTTCCCCTTTAAAGTCTTGAGATGCTCTGGTCTTTTTTAAAATCAGCCTCAGCCCCTTCAAGTCTTTGAGTTGTCTTGGTCTTGGGATTTTCTGGTCTTGTTCTTGAATCAGTCCCAGACTAGGTAATCTTGACAATGACACATCTTGTATACAAAGTCCCTTAAATTCAATTTTTCTGTTTTTAAGTATTTCAGTCTGTCCCTTATGAAGGGTTGAATTCACGTTCAGTTCTGAGGTGGTAGTTTAGAGTGCTGTTCAGCAGGGCTACAATTTGTTTCTCATATTCTGTCCTGCTCTTGAATAATTATGGTTTGAACACTTGGTTACATAATTTCAGTAATCATTTTTCTCAGAAACAAATTTATCCTTGTATTTCGGTATAAAAGAAAAAATGAAAAACAGAGACGGAAATCTATGAAGCACATAACGTTTCACACCCCTGTAATCCTTGGCAAATATAAACGAGGGCGCAAACCACAAGTTGGGAACCACTGGTTTCAAGGGAAAAAGATGAAGGGACCAGAACTCATCAATCACAGCTGGGATCTCATTATTCATGAGTGCCGGAGCGCTCACGGCGAGTACGCAACATATCCCTGATAGCATTTCCTTTGTGCAACACACAGCACCAATGGACTGGATGCTTCTCTCTATGCCTGGCGTCATTCCGTGCTCGTAAGAGGGGCTACCCTCCCAAAAACACTTCTACAGTATGCTGAAGCAATCCAAAAAGCAAAATGTAGGATCCTGGAAGAGGGCTGACCGGTCAGAATAAGCCTACTTTGCAAAATGTCCACACTTACAAGGTCTGAACCTGAAGCGGCTCTAACAAGGACACAATTGCCCTGACACACATAGGCAATGTACACACACACACACACACACACACACACACACACACACACACACACACACACACACACACACACACACACACACACAGTTCTCCCACATGAGAGGCAGACAGTGTTTAGCCTGGAGGCTCTGCTCCACTGCATTACTCGCTTCACAGGCTTACAAAGCACAGAGCCATCTGGCCTTATCAGCCCCTTTAGACTGAGCGCAGAGACACGGTGCAGCCCGGACAGGGCAGGCAGCACAAATTATGCACCTGTATCGCACAGAGTGACCGGGAGAGAGACATATATAGAGCGGCAGGGAGAGACAGAGTGGATGATGGGAGGGGGCGGGGGTGTCAGAGAGAGATCGAGGACAAAAGGAAGCAGAGAGTGTTTGAAAATGAGTGGAGAGGACTGGCCCGAGAGAGGGAAACAAGCTGGAGGGGAGTGGAGGGATTCTGCCCGAGTGTTGCAGAGAGGGAGGCCCAGATTAACTTTGGTGCAGGCCAACAAAATTGAAACAATTTCAAACTGCTGGAATGACTTTCCGTCCATTGTGCGTGTGCCAATATTGATCCTGACTTGAAGGACTGTTTGGAAAAATCAAGACTGCAGTTTAATACCCTTTGAAAGAGAAAATAACAAGCGTGGCCTCCATCAGCAAGGATCCAGAAGACTTTAAAGATGTGCAAATTCATCTCCAAATGACTGCTCCTCCAGCTGTGAGGCAGAATCAAGAGTACTTGACGTCATAAACACAGCTTCCCACGGGACGGTAAGGAAGAGAGGGCAGATAATAGAAGGAGTATTTTGCACTGCTTTAGCTTGGAGAAACAGCCAGAGATCAGAAAGCGAGGCCAGTGAAGATAAGCTAAGCATACATATTAGGGCTCAACAGATGTTTCTCTGTTTGAGATCCCAGTGGATTGTCTGTGTGTGGATTTGGCATCAATAAAATGGACCAAGGTTAGATTCAGAGTCGACTTGAAAAGCCTCTTATGCTGATACAAGGCCAGTAAACAGACTTTATGGAATACTTTATGTTCAAATATATCAGCAGAATGCGAGAAATGTCATCTCAAGACGCAGTTGTGGCGCAGCTTTCTATTCATCCTTCAATCTTTGATTCCACTTTATCCTATTCAGTAAGGTGACTCCAGGTAACTAAAGCGAGAAACACCCTGGACAGGTTGTCCATTCATCACAGAGCTAACGCAGACAGACAAACACACACTCTATGGGCAATTTTAAATCACCAACTGACATCAAATACATGTTTTTGGAATTTCTTCTCAAGTCACCTGAAAATTCTAAGCAAACTTTGAGGCTATCAGCTTTTGATCTAACATTTGAACTACATATTTTTAAATGTTTCTTGTACAGTTTAGTTGTGAATTAACTTGAATCACTGCAATGTGATGACAGATTTTATAAGGGATGGACAGATATATGGATCAGAGGAATAGAAGATCACCTAACAAGGATGGACCTCGAGCGCCAACTAGTGGGCTGCGAAAAACTTTCAGACCGCAATGCAACTTCCCAACACTTGGCGGCAGTGATGCATCAGTCAGCGGTTGAACACGCTCCAATAAGTAGCAGCAGTTGAAGCCAGATATGAACTTTTGGCTGAAGTTATGGAAACGTTTTAAAAATGCAAACATGCAGATGAAAGTGATACCACCATCAAAGGCATAATTTGTCTGCAAGTACAATTTGACTTCATTCAGTTTATGAACGGAGTTAGCGAGGCAGAGCTGAGAGCCCAGTGTGTTGAGTGTGAACTGACGCTACAGCCAGCGGACCACTGAAGATTTCAAAACCAAGGCGGCATCACGAAACCAAACATCCAAAAACAGTTGGAAAGCCAGCAGATATTTTCAAAAGCAAAGAAAATGGGCTAATCGGTGAAACACCTTCTCTCATTCCACAACTGTGAGAACCAGGACTCTCTAGTGTGGCCACAACTAAGATCAAAGAACCACCGGAGGCTGAACTGAGAGTGAACCTGTCCCCCATTCCACCCAGACTGGGTCTGATCATGTCTGAGAGGTAGGTCCATGTGTCTCATAAACAGCATAAAAAAGACTGTTGTGACTGTTGGCAGTCAAATGAAGACTGCAAAATGTCAAATTCATCAGCAAATTATAAGGCAAAAATTTCAACTGCACTTTACAAAAATTTTATTTACTTTGAGTTTATTTTTGTATTTGAAACTTTTACTAATCTTTATTAATTTTATGACCACATAATTTTATTTAGCAGAGTTTCTCTTATGATTTTAAGTATTTAAATACATTTGTTTACATTTTGTTTTTCTTTTTTTTTTCAGTAATAATATTGACTTGAGATTTTATGTTTTTTCTTTTCACTTTTCACTCTCTAGTTTTGTGGCTCCTGGTGCTTGAGGCGTCCTGCATGTTTCAGCTCTCTCCCTGCTTCATTCTGATGTTGATGTCTTCATCAAGTTTGTACAAAATCCCAGTAATGAGCTCTAATTTCAATCAGATGTGTTGCAACTGATAGAGCCCTAAATGTGCAGGTTCACTTATGTCTTTGAGATAATCATATTCAATTTACAAGGCATAAGCTTGTTAAACTATGAGTGGATTTGATGCAGTTATTGAAAACAAATCAAACCAAGAGGAATCGGTTGAAATATACTGGGAAAATTGGGCCCAGAGGTGAAAAAGGTTGCAAACCCCTGACTGAGAGAACTGCTACTCAATGAATTTTTCCCCTTGTGTGTGGAAATCCCAGCAGACCAACGGTTTGATAAATACTCAGACCAACAGCCATGCTGGACTCATTATTTGAAGGGTGCTCTGAGCTTCAACTGGTTCTCTTGACTGTTAAGTGGAGATTGTTGAGTAATTGGCTAATCAGATAGTATTTAACTGAAATTCAACAATAGGTGTAATAATAATATCTGGGACCTGAGTTGCAACTGTATTGATCTTAAACTTAGACTAACTCAGTGGTTCCTACACTTTTTCCAGGAGCCCCTTCATATTGCCTGTAAAGTCGAATTTGTGCTCTGCTGACGATACACAAAGTCTATGCACTGTTGTGAGGAATTGTTGTGAACAAGGCCTCTGTATTTTCTGATGTGCAACTCCAACAATTTCTAAAGACTCCACAAGTGATCCAGATGCACACTTTATTGGAGAAGCTGTGAAACAGAAGAGTGAACTGCACAAACTGCCCAGGGACGGAGCAACAATTTCTGGTTTTCATATCGCCCACAATCCTTTGCACACCTCTGATAATATGGATGACATTGTGTGCAGGAAGTTAACCTTGTAGCTCGCTGACAAGAGACAAACTCCATAAATAATTAAATAAAATACGTCATTGGTCGCAAGAGTCTTAGCAGACTGGATCGGTTTTGAGCCGGAAGCAGGAAAGCACCATGGTTGCAGTGACAACAACAGAATGGATGTATCCCACTGCACAGTGGGAAGGATACACCGAAATGGCAGCTCACTGAAAGATTTCGACAATAGTCGACAATAGTCGACAATTTCGTGACAATAGTGGAAGTTTCATAGGCCTCTGAGAAGCTAATCAATCAGCATTTGTGCATCTCCATGAGAAATAACTATAATTAAATACAGACAAACTTCAATAGACGAGCTCGCAGAGCGAGCTGGTTACGTAAAGGGCAGTGCGCAAAGCGATGGCTCTCCTGACAGATGCCATCTTGTCTTTTGCGCGTCAGTTTTGCTTACTGAGCTTTCACACATATGTCAATTAATGTGGAGAGCAGAACTGATGACAGGCGAGAGGATACGGCAGCGGTCAGTTACATTAGACTTTGATCCTCCACACTGTACTGTATGAACTGCACCTGAGCCCACGGACACATATGCCACACACGGGACAAGTGCACAACTGAGGTGTAAAGACAAACTGTACAGGAACTGTTCGCTTGGTATTTAACTTTCTGAACACCGAGTGCACGAAAAAGTCACGTGTCGAAAGTTGATGTCGTTTTTCACAGTCTGTCGGAAGAGAAGCGATGCAGGACTTTTTCAGACCAGTGGTGAGCAGCGTCCTGCGCAAACAACAAAACGACGCTTTAAAAGTTAAGGTAAATAAACATCAAGGAAAATCAAACAAATACACATATATTTGGACACATTGGGACCTATTTGTGTTCACAGAGATTGACTTTTCAAAAGTACCCAGAGATCATAAGGCTCAAAGATGTTCATTTTCAAAGACGTTTGTTTATCATTGACTTTCAGCAGACACTGGATGTGACAAGTGTTGACAGACAGTGGCTTCTCAGTGTGTTCCCTTTCAGAAAGGATTCTCTGAAGCATTTATTGAAGCTGTTTAATTTAGACAACTGAGTCCATTTAACCTGCACATTACACCGAATTTTCCATCTTTAATCCGTCTCGGGGTGGACGATAAGTCTTATTTACATTTTCCACAACTTCTTCAAACCAGCTCATCTACATCCACTGATTATTTTGTGTACGAACCCATTTCCTTGTATTTTGTCTGACATTACAAATCCATTTGGGGATTTGAGATTTTTTTTTTTTATTGCTTCCCTACAACATGGCGATAAACAGAAGAACCCTTCCAGTCTTCAATATTTTTATCCAATGCAATGATAAATATGTCACAAATATTGATATCATTTTACTCCATCCATCACTTACTTTGATTTATTTTTCTTTAACATCGCTAAGTGTGTACTTCAGGATGTGGATGAGCATGACATGCTCTTTTCTCTAAGTCTGTAGTGACACAAAGACTGAAAGCGGCAAGAAAATAGTAATTTTAAGCTGAAAAATGCTCTCTCTCTCTCTCTCTCTCTCTCTCTTTCTCTCTCTCTCTCTCTCCCCACACACACACACACACACACACACACAGACGCATGCGTGCATGCGGCTGTTTGTCGGCCTGAATGTTTAGCTTTTATCCTGTGATTCTCTCCACTTCAGAGAGTCCAAGGTTAGCCATCCTTTTTCTCTCCCGATAATTCATGTGCTCATGCGAGCATGAAGGCAAAGAGCTGGCACCCCTTTTTAAAATCCACCAGAGAGCCGCGCGGAGAGGAAATTACGATATAATATCAGCATGGAACTGATAAGAGCATGAAAGCCTGGGTGTCTGGTGCAGCTTATGACAACAATATTCATGGGGTGTTGTGATTCTCCTTCATTCAGACAGAAACAATCGTGCTGTTCACCTGTTGTGATGGTGCGTTTTGTCATTTTAAACCGTCTCTCAGTCTCAGGGCTTCGGTGCCCCGTCACAAAAACACTAATACATTTGGCAGAGTGGAAAATACACTATTTATTGAAATCATGGATTAGCAGCAGACAAAGATTATATAATATAAAAGAAATACTGACGTGCACCACATGAGCTCGCCGTTAACCCTTTATGGGACAAGTAACTAGGGTTCGACTGATTATCGGCCGGGCTGATCATTGGCATTTTGTCGCAAATCGGCAATGGTCTTTTTTTTTCATACTATGGCCGATGAGAGATAAATATGTAATGGGATTATTTGGCTCAGATGCAGCTGGGTGTCTCTGTCTGGGTCGACTGCCTCCAGCATTGTCCCGCCCACAGCAGCATCTGATTGGTTACATTCAGACAACAGCTTACACAACGACCAATCAGCAGTGAAAGCTGCATGCACATAGATATACTGTATGCGCACAGACAAGACAAGCGAAGAAGTTTTTTCAGTGAAAAAAACTCTGGAGAGAAGAGAGTTGTCTCCTGACTGGCAGATTAAAGGCTGAATTCTGCTTTACTCACGGATGTGACGCCGTAAAACACAGTAAATCACAACATGCATTATGAAAAAAAAAAAGTCCTGTTAGCTTAATGCTAATTTGAATGTGAAAACAAATTGACATGCTAACAGTTAGCACAACAGTCATGGAACAAATCAAACTGAGCAACATTTCACTGACTAAATACATTTCCCTTACTCAGAAAAAGATGAAAAATATTTTTAAAAACTATGAAAACATTGCCGTTAGTCTACAAAACACAAACAGGAAGTAGCTACGAAAGCCCGAGAGTCTTTGTACTATTCAAAATTTTGACAAAAATATTTTCAGTTTTACTGCAAATGAGTATTGGCTGTAAATATCAGTTATTGACCTCCTTCACTACCGATAATGAGCATCGGTATCGTGCCTGAAAAAAGCCATATCGGTCTATGTCTACAAATAACCGTACCTGGTAACTTCCAGCTTTTGCTTGTTTCTTTCAAACTATTTTAAATTATATTTGTGACTGTAATTATGAAGCCACTCTTAAATTTTAAAGTGAATTTCATGGAAGACACTATCGCCATATGCTGACCAGGATGAGAGAGTGTTGGGAAAGGCTCAGATGGAAAGCCGTTTGAAGATATTCCACTCAGAACTTCAACCTATGGACACGAAATCTTATATCTAGAGCAGGAAATATGAAAATAACAAATGAACAGATCTAAATGTCAAAGATGGGTTTAGAGATTTTGGTAGTGAGGGCAATGAAGGTTGAAGTTTTGAGTAATGTTAAATATTGGCAACAGTTGAGCTGCTCAGCGAGAAACGGTGTAGCTCTCACAAATGAAGATGGACGTTGGGTCACCGCTCTGTGAAAACACTGCAAACAAACAGTGAAACAGTTCAAGAGTAATATTTCTCAGCTGGGTTTTGGCAAACTGCCAGGAACTGTGCGATTCCATCATCTAGAATGCATGAGACGTGAATCTGGACAAATTTTAGTACGCAAGAGAACCAATATAGATGTGTGACATTTACTAAAACAAAGGCAGGCACATGGCTGAAATCACTGCATGGACAGAAACATTTGAGAGATCCAATGCCTGTGATCTCAGTCCATCACTGCGCCTACAAATATAATCTTCCAAGGTTAAAATCTTACTGGAAATTATGGATGTCTCAAGACAAGAGGGGCCAGCCAATATTTTGTCAGTGCACCTCTCATTATTTTAGGTTGTATGGAGGTGTGTGGACAGACAACATAGGGAAAATCACACATGTGAAGGTCCCAGTATTGCTGAACAGTATATGCATTGACTTCTTGGTAAACCTAGAATATAATGTAAATAGTATTATTTGTTATAATTATTATCCTTATTTGAATATGTAAAGTACATTTGGTTCATTCGCACAATCTACCAATTGCTCTACAAAAATAAAGGTTCTGTTTTTTAAGCGCAGTTCTGTTGATCACACTGTAAATTTTACCAATGCAAATTAAGATACAAAGGTTGCTAAATAAGGATCTGTTATTTGCACTGTGCTGTCGGAAGAACGCGTCTATCACCTAAAAAGTGCCAGACAAATATAATGAAACCAGAGTCAACTCTTTTAAGCCACATTTCAGTGAAGCTTTACCTCCATAGTGAATGAGTCCAGCTGTTGATCTGTCACCACAAGACACCGACGGAAAATATTCACAAGTCAGAAAGCCAAAACTGTGAATAAATGGAAAATTGAACCGTTTGTGAAAAGTAGAAACCTTTCCTATTCGACAGCCTCTAAATGCTTTGAGAATGTCGTTGAAAGAAGGTTTGATCCAGCACACTGATGAGGTGCACTTAACTGTCGCTGGTACAAAAATTTTAAAAAACGTGAGATTTGCCTGAGTAGCTTTCTTCAAACGATATAAGTGATGTGTGAAGATTCCGTCAATATTCGTGCAATACTAACATCCTGCTGCTCAGATCATGTCTGTCTCAAGAAAATGTCACTTTTTGTCAGTAAGACGATGCCGAACCACTTAAACAGCACGGCTCCTCGGTAAAAGACCTCTGCTGATACGTGCTGGCCGTGTTATCAACAAACGAAATAAGTGTGAGCGACCAATCAAGTCGCTAAATACAGAATGAGAAAAACATGTCACCCACTCGTTCTTCTATTTTGGTCGGGTCATCATTTCCTCTCACAGCTTCTGCTCTGGTTTGTGTTATCAACTTTTTCTTCACTTCTTCTCTTCTGGTTTCGCCCTCCCTCCCTCCCTCCCTCCCTCCCTCTCCAGTGTCAGATGAATTCAAGCCGAGACGCCGCGTTCGGCTCCCACCTGCCTACACCACTGAATTCATCTGTCAGCCCAGTCAGATGCTCTACAACATGTTAAACAAGCCCTTGGCATTCATCTGCCTGCCTCCGAGACACGCTGGCAGCCGGGCGCACGGTCAAAAGCCTGGAATTAATTTCCTATGTGTGCATGGAAAGCGCCAGCCGTCATGCTAATCATATCCACATTATTGATCAAGTTGAAGAGAAGGTGGGAGCCCCGCAGGCCAGATTTTGTTCCAAAATCCTGCTCTTTAAAGAAATGTTCTATACAAGTGAAGACTGGCTTTATTTTTTTCTTTTTAATGACCTAGGGACTGGACTCCCACTCTTCTAAAGTGTGTGGCTGCTCGCCTGTCAGACTCTAATGTGCTTTAAAGGACAGATTTACAGGATGTTTTGAAGAACGACTCGGGCTGTGTCTGTGGTTTAAAACACCTCTGACCAGCAACACCGCAGTAAACAAACCAACAAAGTGAATAATTTAAGAGCGCTGAGCCTCATAAGGGACTGTTGGGTGTTTGAGCGGACTCCCCTCTCCAGTCTTTCAGACTCTGGACCTTCTTGGTGCAGCGCGATCTGAAAATCCTCACAAATCTGAAGTATGAAACAGAAAAATTAATCACTCACTTGCAAATATTTAGCATTAATTATACACACTGAGGGCTGCTCGGAGGCCATTGATCAGCGGTCTCGCCTCATGTGGAGGGTCTTTAAACCCTAAAGCCTTGGTCGGTCTCTGGTTAGGTGGTCTTGACTACAACACTCCCCATGACCTACTTGCTGTGAGCTGAGAACGTGGTTAAAGGCACATCTAAGATACACTGATGTGGATCAAACTAACGCTTGTTTCTTATCAAATCTCCTGAGGTGGTTTGAAGAACGCTGGAAGCAGTGTGATAGTTGTATTATTCATGGGACTCGCTGTGCATGAACACACACCTGTGTTCTCGCCTTTTGGGATCATTACGCTTTCTGACATTGAATAACTTCAAATTTACCTCATACCCAGCTGTGACTATTACTCATGTTTTCACATAAAACAGCCTGACGCTGTTGCCCTGTAATATAGTTTCAACATTTCACTGCCAATCTAACAGATCTCTTGAATCAATATTTTATAGTTGCAAACAAACGCAGATTTGTTTCTTTTTTTTAATATATTTAACTTGTTTGTTATAGAAGGTCAATAACTCTAATCTTTAAGTCATGACCCGTCGACAGAGCTCTATTTTCAGAACATGCCCGGTGGCGGTGTCGAGCTTTGGGCATTGTGCTGGTTATCTCTGCTACAAACAAATATATGTCTGCTCTACAGGGAGGAAAACATGTACACACACACACACACACAGACAGGAATAACTGGCTAACGATGACCCGGCTGGAACGTTAGAGTCACTTTTAATTTTCACAAGAGAAAGGTGCTCAACAGCTAAAATGTTCAAAATCCAATATATAAAGTTTCTCAGACATAGAAAAACAAGAATAAAATTTAATTCCTGCAAACCTAACGTGACCACCAGCAATCCCTCCTTCAGCGGTGTAATCCTGTGGTATTCATGTGCTGTCATGGCTGACCTTGTCGGGTGGGAGTCTCTGAAGACCACCTGAGATGAGGACATTAACTGTGTCTGACTTCGCCCAAGGACTGCTAATGGATGCTCCCTCTAAATCACTCAGAAGAGACCAAACCCCCAAATCCCTCCAGGTGGGACGGAAACCTCTGCTGGCAAAGAGACGTGAGAGCGAGGAGGACGGCGGAGGGAGGGTGAGGGAAGAGCAGGCGGAGTGGAGAAATGCTGAATTAAAAAGACAGAGAGGAAAGAATGAGGCAGAGCTGTGGGGAGGGAGAGAGGAGGGGAGGACAGCTGGTGGTTATTATCTAACCTCATACCACGGGAAAACACCGAACCCAAGATAGTTTATTTAAAAAAAAGAAGAGAAAAGCAGGAACCTTGTATTTCTGGGTGCGCTGAGTTGTACAGTGTTGTAGTTCCTCGGGACGGCTCTTGAAATATGAATGTCACATTTCTAGCAGAGCTGCATTGAGGAACGCTCACTATGTTCCAAGCTGTTAAAACATGAACACATCACAAAAATACTGCTTCAGTTTCGCTTCATTGCATTTAATCATTCTAATATTTATCTCTGATCTTTGGCGTGAACCAGAGCAGACTGGACAGCAGCGTGTTGCTGCTTGTTTCAACATGTCTCCATTCATGTATATCCATGGAAAGTGTGTATGATTTGTTATATTACCTTTATATATCTCTAGGAATAACAGGTCTATCCTTTCACTACTTGTCTGCCGTTTGATAAAATAGGATCCTAGTGGGTTTATCTACTTCCTGTCTTTACTCAGTGTGTCTGATGTTATATCTATTGTTCGTGTCATTCTGGTTACATCTGATGTTCTGTTTACATGACAGCGTTTTCAAGGAAAACGGTCAACTTTCACCGTCTTTTGTTCTGTTCTGTTTATATGACAACAGTGGTTGGAGCCCCTGAAAATTAAACTTGTTGAAAATGGCTGAGAAAAGGAGGAAGTTTTAGTAAACGCGCTGACTCCGTCTCCGTGGGAACGGAGGAAAACACAACTTTTTGAAAACTCTCCGACTCCATGGGAATGGGGGAATTTTGAACTTTTCAAACAAGCTGCTTGGGACTTTGTGGTTTTGACAGTCACTGTAATAACAATCCAACATGGACGTCTGTCCGTACGACAAGGTCCACAAGGCTGAAATCACCTCACAATTATGGTCAGCTAAGGAACGTTCGGTCTGAGTTAAAAAGGCAAGAATAACAGAACACACTGCACAGTAGAGTAGAAATAGGAAACGCCGGATCACCAAGACTATTTCAAAATAAGAACATCTTCAGCTGGATAATAGAATTTTTTTTTTCCCACCATACCAAGAACATTGTGAGCAAAATGAAGGGTGTTTGTTATTGTGCACAGTTTCCGTGTGTGTCTCTGTGTGTGTGTGTGGCTCATTTTATCAACGTAAACCTTGTGTATATCAGGCCGTATTGTGTAGAACTTATCGCATCTCATCAGACCGAGGCTTGTTTTTCCCAGTGTGAATCTACTTCAATTATTCCTCCATTAGCTCCGTGACCTTCTAACGAGCTAATTTGTGCACCACTAACTTTCTTATCCCTCAAATGTATTTAGTGCAGAGATGAAAACAGCATTTCCGCACCTTTTAATCACCCTTATCTTCACAGTGCCTCGAGGCGGACGAGGAAAGCCACTTTAATGCTCCTTGACCTTTAGCAATTCATCATTTTATTATTTAATAGAAACTTTCAAGACAACAGAAATAGAAGCTGGTCTTACTTTGCGTTTCTGTCTTCTGGAGCCTTTTCTTTGTGGCGCTCCTGCTTTAACAAACTTTGTGAAAGCTGTTTGATTGCAGTCTGTCAGTTTCAGTATTTTGAACTGCTTCTCTTGTGAAGGGTCCATCCCATAACCACGCTCCTCTGTGTGCCGTGTGGGCGTTTTGCATAACATTTCACTTAATTACTGCTGATAGGGGTTTTCTGAGTTCTCAGTTTCTGGAACAAGTGTTAAGATTTCTGAAAACTGTTGATAATTTCAGGATGTATACCGTCCTTTACCTGTCAAGGGAGCGTGATTTCTATCGATACTAGCTCTGGAAAATATGTAGATCCAGAAACTACAGACGTCCCTGTTTTCACTTTTCCCAACATATTGCTGGCATCAAAATCAAATTTTGACTCCAAATACATTTCTGGTTTTTTTCTTTGCTGCTGATGCAGATTTCTAAATGCTACTGCAGCTGAGTGGAGCGATTTCTGCTCCAAAGACCAGGCACTCAGCCAGATATTATAATGCAGGATTTCTGCAGTCTTTAACATGCATGTTCGAATAAACTCACCATCATGGTTTGGTTTTAATACTAATGTCACTTCTCTAAAAGCTGGACTGCTGTCTAACATCTCCTCTGGCTGAAACAGCCCATCCTGTTCTGGATAAATAAGGAACAGTACCTTCTTTTGTTGAAATATTGCAGTTTTTATTTATACATGTTGCAAATATTGTTCGACTGGCCGGATTGAACCATTTTGCATCCTAGTTTTTGCAAAACATTTAACATCACTGCTTCTGAAGCACATTTCAAAAAGTGTGGTTGCACTTTAAATCAGATCTCCAGCCATATGTGAGGGATCAGCTGCCAAAGCTCCTTGATTACTAATCGTCCCCAAGGATTTCTCTTGTGTTAGTAGGATGGAATAAATTCTCTAAAATCAGATTTGATTATTTTCTCTCCATGCCCAAACCAAATATGCACAAAGTTTACTTTCTTCTGTTCAAATGTTTGCAAAAATACAATGTGACAAGCACAGCGAGGAAACCTACCTTGCCGGAGCAGTGTGTGTGTGTGTGTGTGTGTGCTCTGAGAGTGCCACATTATTAATCAGATTCTATTTAGCCGGTACAGGTAAGCAGACATATTGTCTATTTTGCTAAGATGAGAACTCAATAAGTGCTGCATAAATATCAATGAAGTGACGAGAAGCTCAAAATAACCAGATTCCCCTCAGAGCTGGATGAAGCCGTCTTTGTATGGACTAACACACACACACACACACACACACACACGCAAACACAAGCAATGCAGATACAGCGGTTTGTGTACTGAAGCCTCTATTTCTGTCTCCAGTTAATTCCATTCACATTGAGTGGAATATGCTTTGAAAAGCAATCTCAGTGAAGACACTTTGATATTCTGCGCGGAGCGTCTCCACCGGGCCTTCTCCGTGGCGTCTTTAATGGGCCGGGTAACATATCTGGGGAAGCTTTTGTTTGGGAGAAGCAGTGGGACGTGGGAGTGAGGATGCGGGACGGAGAGCATTTCTTCGCACAAAGCCTCTGGTTTTTTTTTTTTTTGGTGGATTCTGTCCCTTCTGACATGTTGTCAACAGCAGCAGCCGCTTCGTTTCCAACGCGCCCGGCGCTGCGCTGCACGCCGCTCTGACAAAGAGAAAATTTAAAGCCTGCTATCGATAAGCTGATGAACACAGAGAGATTTCATCTTTAATTAAAATGCGCTATGCTTCCTTCTCCTCATATGTCCCATTGTGTGAGAAATAAAAAAGCACTGCAGTGTGTCTTGTGGGGCTTTAGATACAATGAGGAGGGAGTTCATTAGAGCTTCCTGACAGAAGGAAAACAGCAGCTTCTCACACAAATTGCATAGTTAGACACCAAGTTGCATAAAATGGGTCTTTGATAATCCTCCTCTCTCATCTAATACCGTCTCGTTTCGCTTCCAAAATCTGATTATATCAAAGATGAACGGACTAAAACTTGAACGTCAATCAGTGTCAAAAGGACTCGAATGAAAAAATCCACCTTGAATAAAGAAACATTTCTCCAGGTTTCCTTTGACTTTTTTTTTTACTTCTCCTCATCTACCATTGGTTTAAATGTCAGATTTTGACCTGGCCTGTTGGGCTTTCATATAGAGAACAGTCTTGTTGTTCATTGTTCCATGCAGTCATCCTGAATTACACAGCAGAGCTTCGGTATAATCGCATTGCATTTGTCTTTAATACACTGACGCAACACACGGCCGCCGGTCATGTAGGAATGATGCTGCGATCCTAAAACAAAGAATTGTGTTGTTACAAACACTTTCTGGTTAGGTGCACCGCTTGCAGATTAACACCGGCTGAAAGCGGGTACGGTTATTGACAGCGGAGAAATGGAAAGAAACTGTGGAGGCAGCATATCCTCATCATCTGCTGATATTTAATTATCTACAAACTACTGAGCATGTTTGCTGGTTTCTTCTTCAAAACGCATTGGCTGGAAGTCAACAAATTGGTATTTGGTGAAGCTTCTGCATTAATAATTCCTAATCTAATACTCTTTTGCACATTATAGTGCATTAGCTGAGCTGCTAACAAAGTAAGTGCTTTACATTTTGGATGCCAACCTGTCTTGAAAGAGATTTATAAACTAGAGACAATGAGTAGACGCATCAACAAAACAGCTGAAATAAACTACCAACTCACAGACAGCAGCAGAAAGGAAGGATGATGGATATGTATTGCTGTTGTACATCACGCTGATAGGGGCTTTAAACTAACGCTAATGCTATGTTCAGTGCTTCATTCTCCATGTTCTGCAGGACTCAGGTCCCGTTTACACCATGATGCTGAGAGTGAAAACATGCTTTTGCATTTAAGTTTCGGAAAGGTTTCACATTTCCCCTCCAGCTTTTTGAAAATGATGCTCGTTTCTATGGAAAAGGCCAAAACGCTTAAAATAATGTATTTAGCAAGCGTGGTGCTGTTAGTTGTTTTTTTTATTGCAATGAATTCACACTCACATGAGGGCGGAGAACAGCACACTGCAAACATAAATAATGGCGAGGACACGCAGAGGAAAGTCCAGGAGAATAAGGACTGGGAGTCATGACACTCTGGAGGAAAACAGTGTTGTTATTGCTCCGAGCACCACTGAGTTTTAAGTGGACCCTCAAAAATATAAAAAAAAGTTTTAGGTTTTTACTTGAAAACGTTACGTAAACAGTTGAATTGCAACAGGATTTCTCTTCTCTGGAGGTCAGGGCAATGACAGAGAATGCAAACACACAATTTTCGAGGAAGAAAAGCTTTTCTTATGGTTACACAGAAACAAGTTCCCCAAAATTACAGTTTAGGTTAGAAATCAGTGATGCTGTTATTGACAACACTACTGATATCTAAGCATAAATGGATTAAATGTTAATATTAGCATGCAAAACAGGGAGTCCCAATCTATAAATTCAAAATGTGTCATTTGGCACACATGACTGTTTTGTGGTAATAAATACAAACATTAATCCTGAATTAAGCTGAGCTGTCAACAAACTCAACGTCGTCTCAACGCATATTTATTTTTGCTCGTACAGTCAAAGCCTGTTCGCACAAGGAAGAAACTAATTCTCAGAAGTGGTGGAGGTGTTTGTGGTTACACATCAGTTGGCCGCAAAAACAGAAATCCAGAGATGAAGCTTTCCTTTCTTCTGCCTTCCCATCGCTGCTTTCAGTGTTCATAAATTATCAAGGAGCAAAGCTGTCTATAGTCTCTACTTTCTTGTCTGCAGCCAGTGTTTTAGTGTGATTTCCACGTCCTTGAACAGTCATTAAAGCTGGTCTTACCGGTCTTGGGGTCCACAGAGAAGTAGGGCTGCCCCTCCAGGATGCTGTAAACTATCTTGGCACTGTTGCCATAGGTCGGGTCGTCTGCGTCTGAGGCTGTCACCTGGAAAACGGATGTTCCTGCACAGAGAAGGGAGGATAAGATGATTCATGTGGCTGTGAAGCAGCAGAACTCTTAACTACAGGGAAAACATTACAAGTATACTCCACTCCTTATTTTGTGCTAAACTGACCAGAGAAATGCAACAACAGTTACAGTTTTATCTCACCATCTAGTGAGAATGTTTTGCTCTTTGGAAAAGACAGATTTCCTCTTTCAAGGACATATTTGTAAGATTTGGGGAATTAATCAATCTCAAATAAAATTCAGTCAGTCTTGATAGGGTCCTGTTCATGTATTCATCCTCAATAACAGCCTTACTGACGTGAGGGAAACTACATCAAGCAGAAAGATGCACTGGACTGGTTGGAGGTTATGTTAGGTTTTTTTCTTCCAGTGATGGCCTCAATAATCCTCCGCAGTCCAAATAACGCTTTAGCAGTCAAACTAAAGACAGCTGTCTTATGAGTTGATCAGTCACCAGAAAACACGAAACAGAAACTGTCTCTTCTTGAGGTTCTGAATATCAGATACTCTCAGAGTTTGCCTGGCATTGGACGACAGGAGGAAAACCTGATGCCCAAAAGAGTTTTCTCTAACTCTACAACAGGCTCAAGGACATACGACAAAGACCAAATGTGGAATCGCTGGTTAAAATGTCTTGTTTCCCTCAGATGGGAAAAATGTCAACAGACCCAGAAATTCGAGTGAGTGTAACCAATCAGGTGGTGCTGTGGGTGGTGCAATGCTGGAGGCAGAGTAGTGACTGCAGACAGACGTGGCTGCATTTGCACCAAAATAATCCAGATTTACATTGATCTCTTATCAGCCATTGGATTAAAAAAACCGCTGATGTCGATTTGTGTCACAATGCCGATACCGTTATTGATAATTGGCCCGGCCGATGATCGGTCGATGCCTACTCTCAATAGAGTGAATAAACCACCGCCTTAAAGCCAGCCTGGTTGTGGGCCAGTGCGTCTCGTACTACTGATGTAGACCTGGATCTGGACGATTCAGGAACTGCAGAAGAAAAGACACTGCTGGCCTCAGGTCACAACAGATTTCAACTTAGCATATCAGTGCATAGACGTGGGCAAGAAGTTGCAGCTGTGGATCAAGACATTGTTGAATGGACACTTGAAATGTAAGGCTTTATTTTCAGAGTGGTGACACGCATGGATCTTATCAGACAAAGTTGGGATTTTAAGGCTGGTTGGCCAAGAAACAGGTCCAAGCAAGATCCAGCAACGTGTCAAGGCTTCGATCTTCATGTGATCCACGTCCATGTCTTTCTGGAAGCTTCCTGAAGGCAAATTATAGATAATTGAAGAGCTTATTATCAGCTGTGGAGCTCCGGAGCTCTACTCAACCATCTGAGAAAGCTCTAGAGCTTTTAATTTTCCAGTTGGTTTTAAATGATTAGAAACGATGAATATCTTCGCCTATGTCAAGGAGGTGTTTGAATAAAATCATGAGTAAATTCATCAGATCAAGGTATTCCATTTTGTACTGCACTGGGGACTTATAGAGACCCAAAAGTATTGGAAGTGGATTTTGATAGGCCCAAATCCAAACCTGGTCTCACGTTGTTGATATTATACAATGTCTCACTGCCACCAACCTAATGATGGGTTTTCAATGCTTTCCGACGATGTGCCTGTTAAATCCATTAAATCCAGAAATGAAGCTGTTTTTGGAAAGATTTTCTCCCAAGATAAAAGCCCCACGAGGCCTTTTTCAAGTGATGTGAGATGTTGATAGTCAATGCATTTGCAGAAAGAAAAAAAACACTTCTGTTACAGATTTGATTAACATTGATTTTCAGCAGCCAGTTGTGTTAAATGCGCATTACATAACCCTGCGAGTGCAAAATCTGAAGCCATTTCTTTTGGAGGAAAAGGTTATAAACTGAAGAACTCAAGCAGGTGTTTCTATTAGATATAAAATGAGAAAGAAAGAGCAAAGCTTGCTAGTTTACAAGCTTTCATTAAAGCTTCATCGATATCTCGGCTTGGGTCTCATTGCTGTGCTGTGTTCACACTCAAGAAATGTTGCAAAAAATCTATGTGTTCTTTAATTTTTTTTACAATTTGCTTGGTGGTTTGACAGCCCTGATCGATAGTTACGTGGAATAAAACTTCACTGACTCTTTTTTTTCCCCACAAGTATGAAGATTTTCTAAATATGAGCAAGACCTTGACGATACGCAAACTTCCTGTATGTTGACTTGTTTCAGAGTAATGAGTAACGCTACCTAAGATGTCTGCAGAGGCATAACAGACTCAGGGTTCACAATATAACTTTCCTATATGTTTAAGAAATAGTCTTAATCAACAGAAATAGTTTAATCTGTTTCCAAAATTAGGAAAAAAAAAACCTGCTGGAGGCTTGTCTTACCGACATCAGACATCTCAGGCACGGTGGCTGAGAACGGTCCGTTGGGAAACGTTGGCGCATTGTCATTGACATCCTGGACCTTGATGATGAACTCCGACTCGGCCTCCAGCGAACGGTTGGTCCACCTGTCGATGGCCCGGGCGTGGAGCACGTACTGGGACTTCTTCTCACGGTCCAGGCTCTTGGCCGTGTGGATGTCTCCCGTCGACTCGTCAATGACGAAGATCGACCCGGCCCCCTCTCCAGACAGGATGTAGCGCACCGAGCCGTCACCCTTGTCAGAGTTGGAGTGGAGCTGGAAATGTGAGAAGGGGAAAATGAGTCGGGGAGGGAGCGAGTGCAGCAAAGTGTCCGACAAGTATGTAATGGAGAGTAATAGTCAAGTGTCAAGATAAGTGGTCAGTTAATGGTGAGGAGCGGGCAATGAGAGGTACAGCTATCGAATCAGGGAGGGAGACGCAAGGGGAGCTGGAGGATTGGTGCGTGACAGCTTGTACAAAAGACTCAGCATCTGAAACAAGTTCCTGTCTCAGGAAATGGGAAAAAGCAGAGTGTGACAGAACAAGTTAGCATATCATGAGCTGGAAGTAGCACTGTGTGGAAGAACCAAAATGAAACCGACACACCTACGAAACAGGCGTGACAGGCTGAGGTACCCCGAGTGGTCGAAAACATAAATCCTCAAAGACTTCTTCTCCATTCAAGGTAATGAAACATACATTTATATTATTTGTACATCAGATAGCATCTATCATAAACAGAAAATGTATATATATAAAAAAAAATCAATTAAACATGAGAAAATCAGTGAGATCACCAAGGTTTTTCCCAGCAGCCTCAGCTGCCACCCCGTCTGAACCTGACTGCTTAGTTCAATTTGAAAAAGAGGTGTCATAGTGGTGGCATGCATATTTCATCAAAGAGTTTTATATTTTTCTCTCGGTCTCTAAATCTCCACTGATTTGAATTAAACTTATCAAAGAGCGATCACTCCAACACAAGTACAAACTCATTTCGTTTACAACAGAGCAAAACTCACCATGACCCCATGTTTGTGCCATTATTGTGAAAGGCCTGCAATTCAGGATTTCTGTTTCAAATCATATCACTTCACTGTTTCACCTGAAAACACCATTTTATATATAATACAATCAAAACCATCTTTTTTTTTAGGATACATTTAATAATTTGCAATTGATGCAGATCCATTCTTTACATTTACCTGCAAAAATATTACAGTCTAATAACATGTCTAATTTTTTTGTGCGTCACTTGTACCATCTCATCTTGTGAACTCGTCTTTTATCATATCCTATCATCTCCTACAGTCTTACATTCAATATTGTGCCATTTTGAAGATTACTGTGTAATTTCTGCAAGAAAGAAAAGCTCAGAAATAACACCAGTGAACTAACATCGCAGTGGCCTGTATCTACAGGACATTCACAGCTAAAAGCATCTCATCAAGACAGACTTCACTGGATCAATAAGCTTGTTTTCACCAGGAAATTCTTTGATAATTCAGTAGCAGGTAAAATAATTCCACTCTATTTCAAAGTGGTAACTAAATACTGTTATCAGCAGCTTGCGCTAAAGGAATTAGTGGGCTGGTAGTTATGAGTCACTGTAGCATGAAGTCTGACCTCCGTCTCGCCGGCTACCATCAGTCAGCGTTTGCCAACTCTTTCAGTTTGAGTCGTCTCTCCCAGAGTCGCCTCTTGTGCTTCTTTTCATTATCTTTAAATGAAGACAAACTAATTAGTCAAGAGAGACTTTCTGCAATCTGTTCTTGTACAAAGCAGTGTGAATCCTGGACATACTGAGGCGAGGGGCTTCGCTTGCATTGTCCATACGTTGAATAAGAAAATATGCAAAAACTCTTTGAGATTTAAATAAATCATAAAACTTCATTTCAAATCCACGGACAAACATATTGAGCTTGATGTGATACTAATGAGGCTTGATTTGTCAGAGTCTATCTGTCATTCTGTTTTTGCTGTTGTTGTTATCGACACTGCTGGGTTTGAAAAGTATATTACTAATAATTCTTTGCGTTCACGTTTTGCTTTCTGTCAAACTTGAAGAAAGTATCTAGTGGCATGATGGCCAAGTGGTAAGGCGTTGGTCTCGTAAATCAAAGATCATGGGTTCAACCCCCATTCATGCCTTCAAAGAGGAAGAACTGGGTTGATACAACTCAGATGTTCCCTTTATTGTATAATCTCATATATGTGGCCTTCCTTCGTACTGCCTCATGCCATATCCTATAATCTTGTCTCTTCTCCTCGCGAACATCATAATTTTCTTATTGTTGCCCATGTTGTGAAGTTTTCTATGATCTCTTTTGTTCTTGTCTATGAGGTTGAGTTGAGCCTTTTTGCTTTATCTCAGTTCACATCCCGTCATCGAATCTTCCATTGTCTCATTTCATCTCATCTCGGATCACATTTGCTTTCATGGTATCACATTGTTAAATCATCTGCAGCTGTCACTAACATCTCAACACACACCGAAGACTCCAAAGAGATCATCCATTCACGTGTGGTTTTTCCCGCACTATTAAAGTTACAGCTACAGCCTCAGTTACTCTTATTTTCCCTTTTAAAATCACAGAAATCAGGCATCTCACCAAAGCGTTCCAACTGTTATGGACACTAAAGTATTCTGCATCTCACAGTTTATTATCAACACTAGCACAGAAGGCGGCCTGCTATTTGGGGCCCAGGCAAGAAATAAAGGTGTGGATGTCATGTTCTGCATCCCACTGAACTGACTGAGGCTTCACATTACAGCCAGCAGCATGCTTATTGATTTCAACTAGTCTTCCTCTCACCACGACATCACCGGAGTCTCCCAGATCTTGTCCAAGGTAAGGATCATCCTCTATTTATAGACACTGCTGTCTGATACTCGGTTGTTCATCTTAGGGCTGTCAGGAGCAGAGTGCAGGTGCAGATCAACTCAACTGTTTTGCCCAACATCCTGTTAATGCTAGAAAAGAGAAGACACGAGCACGTTGTTGAGATGTGGTCAAACGGCCAGAGAAATCATCTCGAAATTTAAACTCATCTCATAAGAGTAACGACAAGCAAGGTCATGAATAATTCAAAGTAAATTATAGTCTCGTCCTCTGAGTCTGGTTCTGCAGGTTTCTCCCTGTTAAAAGGGAGTTTTTCCTTTCCAGCATCTCATTTTCTTGCTTATGTGGAATTGTTGGTTTTTCTCTGTAAAAGCACCAGCGGATGACTGTGCTGGATTTGGCACCACAGAAATAAAACTGAATTGAAAACTGAATCATAGTCATGTGAATTTCTGCTTATAGTGACTTTGTGTGCCTGTTTACGGAGAGGAACTCCTTTCTAAGTGGTGCTTACTGAACACATCACTGTTCCTCAGAGTTGCTGTGTGAGACCTCCAGGATGGGGAGGGGAGGGGAGGGGAGGGGAGGGGGGGGGGTCTGTTTATGATGGGCTCATCCAGCTCACCACCCGCCTCTCTGATAGTCACTTGGAAATCCAATGACAAGCTGCACTTTACGTCCAGTCCTTTATTTCCACATGTAAAAGCCTTATTAAGAAACACATCTAGGTCAAACGACTGGCGTCTTTTTCTGATGACAAACATCTTACTTCAGTTACGTGTTTGATCCCAGGATCAAATGTGATCAAACACGCTTGCATGTGTTTTGAAATATCCTGCCCTGCTCAGAGACGGCGAGTGAGTAGAAGTGTGTCACATATACTTCACCTCAGAAGGAAAAACTTTAGTTTCAAATTTCTTCAGATACTTTTAATCAACTAAAACTCAAAGGATGTTAATTTCTCGTTAGATAAGGCTCATGGGACGAAACCTGCCTGCAAGAAGCTCCAATCCGACCTGCTAAACCCGGTTTAAATGTAAAAGTCATTATAGCACCTTTTCACTGGTCTGGCCCTCTCCGGATGACCTGGGTCTGAATGTGTGTCCGGAGTGAAATTGTAAAAGAATGAAGCTGGGATGTGGTTGTCAATTGTCATCAACAGTAGAAAATCAGACACATATAAGATAATTCCTGCATTTGGTTGTCGGGTTTTAGAAGTAAAAGCAGTTGTTGAAACCTCACAGAAAGGTGGATTTTTATTTCCAGCTGGCTCATTGGGTCTCCAGCAGTAAAAACTGTCAATCAGCTGCTGAGATGGATAAGTTTAATAGGAAGTAAGTCGATATGTTGAGAGATCATCTCAGCTTTCAGGCTTCGTTTGTTGAGGTCATGGAAATAAATATTGATCGTCATCTTTTAATAGACATTATTAATTAATTCTGTAAAAATAAAGTTTCTGTTCTTATCCTCACTGGCCTCCCTGGTGTTACTGTGCCGCATACATTGCAGTCTTGGCCCCTTCACTCCTCGGCTGCCTTTATTTTCTATTTATATTCTCTTCACTCTGTTCTTCTGTCTCTCCTGCTGCAATATTTTTAGAATTCTTACACTCTCCTTGCCTTCTGACTTATTTTTTGGAGCAGAAAGAACGGAGAAGTTGACTCAACCATAGAGTTTGCTGCTTTTAGGTTTTTTCTTTTAATTAATTATTGGAATCTACAGTGGCAATGACGCATGACTGATATATTGCTGTGTTTGTATAAAGGTTTCCTCAGTACAGGTAGGCAAACTGTCTTAGCTTCCAGTGCAAGTGTCCAAGTCTTGTGCAGAGGAAAATATGATTCTGGCCATGACGATTATGGAGTAAAACGAAAAAAAAAACCCCAAAAAAACCTCAAGGCTGCCTGTGGTAGCATGCTACCTCACATTCCCACAATCTTATAGAAGAAAGAATTATGGGAGCAAATCTTGACACAGCAGAGAGCAGTAACGCTTTGCAAAGAACTGCAGGAAAATAAAGAAGCACACTGCAAGCGAGAGCTCCAACAAGGCGAGCTATGAAGACAAAGAAAATCCATATGCCTGGCACAAGAAGAGAAAAAAATACATTTAAAATTTAAAAAAAGAAGGAAAAAAATACAAAGACCAAAAGGGGAGAGGGATAAAAATACAGCAGAACCAAAACAGCAGTGTTTCTAGGCAGCCGTTTCTGGCAAAGGAGGCAGCGTCGACTTGACATTTTGAGGCTGAAGAATTTCCCCCTGCGCACGTCTGCAGCTTCAAGAACAAAAGCCTGCCGATAGTGTGAAACAGGAATCAGAAAGCGCGTGGGCGGGCAGCCAGTGAAGGTTATTCATTTAAACAGGTTAACTCCCCCCCGATGGCTTTTACGGGACATGCTACGCTAAGCTCTGTCGCTGAACGCGAGCCGTCGGACATGATAAGGAGGTTTCATAAACATCCTTTCCTCTACAGAGCAACGGTGCATCAATCCGTCGACATCCGAGGACATGTTGGGCTTTTCGGGAGCGTTTCTCAGGGTGTGTCAGACATGTTCTCTCATCGTATCGTTCTAATCAGTACTGCCATCAGGGGAGGGCTCCGGTTGTCTGGATATGTTGAGTTAAATGGCACAGATTATGGAAAATACATCTGAGATTAGTGTGGAGGGAAGCAAAGGCACCTTTTTTTTCCCACATGATTCAAAGAGAACGAGGCACCGTTTACGCAACATTTCAAGAGAAAACACAGTTTTGGGACTGTTAAAAGGGGCGTGGTGGCCAAGTGGTAAGGCGTTGGTCTCGTAAACCAAAGATCATGGGTTCAATCCCCATCCATGCCTCAGACAGATGTATTGAGTCTGAAGTTGATCTGAGTGAAACACATGAGTTTCTGTTATTCCAGATCACCTTTGCGTAAACTGACATTCTCTCATACCAAAGACAAATCATCAGGAACTTTTCTGAACAAGAACGACTGTGCTGGCTCACAGAATACTTTTAGTTCCTGGTAACTTTTCTTCATTAAAAAAATTTAGAAATAAAGAAACTAGAAATATCGAAAGGTCCAGAGACTTTAAGGGTGGAGTCCACATATCCAAGTGTTTCAGCACTTTACAGCATCTTATCTAGTTAATCTGCTGGAGTGTGGTGCCATGTGTTTTTCCTCTTTTTGTTGGCTGTGATTAAAAAGAGAATGAGGGGATTTCTGGTGTTTTGGATCCAACTTCCTATTTGAGCTCACCTCCTTTCCAGTGACGTCTCAATGATTTAAACCGATTGAGAACATCCATCAAACCAGCGTAACATATCAGTTTGGTCTTGGTCTTATCACCAAGTACGATCAACTCTAGGTGGCATGTCTCTTGATAATGTGGCATGGTGGCCAAGTAGTAAGGCGTTGGTCTCGTAAGCCAAAGATCATGGGTTCAATCCCCATCCATGCCTGAAAGAACTGAGAAACCAAGTGTTAAGTTTAACTTTCATCAGATCTGTGGTTGTGAAGCCACAATATATATAAAAGTGACTGTGAAAACTTTGTTTAGCACACTAAGGCCTTCAGAACAGATCCGCCTGAACCAATCCACCTCTCAATAACTATTTTGTCTACAAAAAAAAAATCTTATTATGCAGATATGAACATAAAGAGTTGTTGCACAGCAGATAGATACTTGTGCAGCCAGAATAAATGCCTTTGCTGAAGTGCACAAGTCTCCTACTACATCTGTGCACATACAATGAGCATCAACAGCTTAATAAAACAGCAATGTTATTTAGGAAAAGAGGAACATTTTACTCACCACAATCGCGATTATTTGTAAACAAAATACATCCTCCTTTCCTTCCTCAAAAAGAGTTCAACTGCTCTGTCATATAGATTATCTGTGTGTTTCAGTTCCATAAAGCCAGGGCTGAAAGTCCAGCTGCCCTGTGTAGACTGGGCTGTAAATTCAGAATCATGTGACCCTGTAGGCATTTTTGAGGAAAAGTGGGCAACCAGCATTTTTTGAAAGTTCAAGGTGTCCCAAACAAGAATCCACCGGTTGCCCTTCAAATAAGGCCCCTGATTTTCTATATTTCCTCCTCCAAGTTATCCCCCTTCCATGGTAATTTAGATGTTAGACACTGTTGCCTATCCTGGCTTAGGCTCATAGTTAGGGCACTTCCCAATGTTCAATAATGTTGTGTTTGGTGTTATTTTAAAGAGGACATTTTTAGCTTTCATTTAAATCCAATTATCAACCTTTCTGGCACACATGGTGGTCACTCGAGCTCCTCAAACCACAAAGAACATATTTGTTTTCACAAATTCCGCCTAAGTTATTTTCATTGTTTTAGCCCTGTGGTACCTAGGAATACCAGAGACACAAAAAACAGATACTGAAATACTGACTTGCCTATGGAGTTTCAGAAAATGTATAACATCACCATATTATTACAATCTGGGGGATTACTGTGAGCCTGGAACCCGACTAGGGAGTTACTGCAGACAAGAGGCCAACAGGCATGCTGACAGCTTTCATTACTTTGTTGGTATCCATCTTAGGTAACTAACACTTGTTTTTTATTTGATGAATGTGTTTATGTAAATCAATGAAGTTATTTGAAATCAGTGAATTCTATTGATTAAAGATAGCTAGCGAGGTGAATCCACCTCCCATGCAAATTGGGAGCGACATTGTAGAGCCTGTCAAGAACTTTGTGTACCTGGGGTCCATGGTGACAGACAGCGGGGATCTACAACCAGAGACTGACCGCAGACGAGCCCTGGCAGCACCTGCTCTGCAGTCCCTCTGGAAACCACTCTGGCAGCACCAGATCATCTCACGCACGACGAAGCTCCGGATTTACAAATTAGCCGTACTCTCCATCCTGCTGCCATCCTTTCTGAGCCATATGGCTCAGAAACGTGGCCTCAGAACGACAGTCTGGCCTCAGAATCGATGGCTTTGATAGCAGGGCTCTTAGAACCATGGAGAACATCAGGTGGCCCCAGCGAGTTTCTGCTTAGAGCCCGCACAGGCCAGCCCCGAGCATCTTACTTGGTTGCACAACACCGAACCCACTGGCTCGGCCATGTCCTTCGTCTACTCCCAGAACATCCGACACGAGCCATTCTCCAGTTTGACCCAGAGGCCTCAGGCTGGAGATGACCACAAGGGAAACCTCGCACCCGATGGCTCAACGTCGTTGCGGGTGACCTCCAACAACACGGAGCTGCTGTGGAGGATGCAGAGCAGCTGGCACAAGATCGCCAGCAATGGAAAAACCTGGTTCATCTGGTCGACTCAATGCACTGAGACGGGATACCCTGACCCTTGCTGGAGTACTAAGAAGAAGAAGACATTAACAAGCTGGCTAAATAAGCACTTTAATTTCTGTTTCAGCGTGATCATGGAGCTGCTGGCACTCTGAAGGAGACTGGCCACTCTCTAGCTCTAGAAGAATGTCTCATCTGTCAGGAGACAAAAACGAAAAGTTATCAAAAGGAGGACAGCAGGGGTTTGACACAATAAAAGGTGCTGCACAGGCACGAGACAAACTTTGTGATAGAGACAACCATCCAGCAATTGATCGTATAAAGAAACTGTCTATAACAGATGTGGAAAAACTCCAACCCCAATGCTGAGAAGTTCAACTCCAATTGTGAGAGAGACACCGATGTCTTGATTCTGCTGATCGCCTACTTCACAGAATGCCATGCCAACAAATCTGGATGAAAGCAGGGACAGCAAAGGACAGAAAGTACATCCCCATCCGTGCAGTTGTGGAAAAGCTGCAGATGGATGAAGAGGTTCTTGAGCCACTTCCAGGTTTCCATGCACTCACTGGGAGTGACTCGACATCATACATTTCAGGACACACGAAGAAGACCTGCTGGAATGTATTTAGACAGCACAGCCATCTACTCAAGGGGCTTGGTGAAGGTCCTGAGCTTAGTGACTCCACCATCATGGATGCAGACATGTTTTTCTGTAAATTATACGGTGCAAACAACACAAACAACATCAGTGAAGTCCGTTTGGGCCTGTTTGTTAAAGGCATGACCACAGAGAGACCCACCCACCAGAGACGCTCTGAAATTTCACATCCATCATGTTCACCTCCAGACTTTGGCTTGGCGGCAGGCCCACCTGCAGTACCCGGTGCTGCCACCCCCTGAAAATATGGGATGGAAGATGGAGAACAACGTGCTTGTTCCTGAACTCATGTCGTTGCCTGCAGTTCCAGATGCTGTGAGGAGCTAGTGACCTGTGGCTGCACAACTGGATGGAAGACGGCCCGGTGCGGCTGTAAGCCAAACCCATGCACTGCATCCTGTCAGTGCCGAAAGTCAAGTGACACATTATATGTAATGCACTGAAGGAAAAAAAAAATATGATCACAAAGAACCTGTAATGTCATTTTGATTTAATCATTGCTATTTATATTTGTAATTTGTTGCCATCTTCAGTGAATTTTACTGATTACAAGGATGGAAAATGTCTACCTGGCCTTTGATTGTCATTGCATTAATATTACTAATAGTATCATTACATCTAAACAATTGGTGTGGGTTTTTTTGTTTACATAATGCTGGTGCAAAGAATGAATGGAGGTGAATGGGCCTGAACTGGTTACTGCTATTTTAAGGCTCACAATAGCCTCTCACAAAGAAATATCATACATTTCCTGTATTTAGCATTGAGATTGTGGCTTTTGGGTCCTTGATATCCCTTGATCCCACAGGGATAAAATAAACTATGTAGTTTATGCGAAAATTGTGGTAAAATGTGTGTAATTTATAGTTTAAAGAGGTCATGTGACCTCTGTGTTTGTCAAAAAAATGCAAATATGGGCTTAAATTAAAGGCTAGAAGGTCCCCTTTACAATGATACCAAGCAATCATATGTATAATATTAACAAATAGGAAATTAATAGCAATTTCTAACTTTGGGCGATTAATATATTAATTATGCTAATGAATCAATTATGACTAAACGGTAACTTTTACAGCTGGGCAACTGGCAGAAATGGATTCAGCACTAAAAAATCATATAGAAACAATGCTTAAAATGTTTTTCCTCAAAAATGCCTACCATGTTGTTTTCTAAGGGGCTTTTTCAATTTTCGGTCCTGACTAGTGGTATTTCTGGCGTAAGTTTTATTTCTCTTCAGGTCTTCTGCTTCTTTGGAATAACTGAGGTAGGCGACCAACAACTTAGGTGCATACCGCCCCCTACTGTATCTCTTGGTGAATGTAAATCAGAAGGCCTGGATACGCTGTTGTTGGTGTACGCTAGCTAGAAGGCGCTGAGTCGCCAACTCGAAATCTGATTGGTTGAAGCAACTGTCTGATTGGTTGAAGCAGCTGTCTGTTTGACGCTTCACTTTACTTCACTGCGCCATCAGGAACGGATAGCAAAGGCCTCGGGCAGATTTCTTTGACCCTAGCAACAGATGATGCCTGAAATCTGATTGGTTAAATGATTTAATATGAAAAAAACATGTCTGGAAGCAGCGCAACCACGGGAAAACTATGAAAGGAACTGGAACATACCGTTTGGAATCATTTAATAATTATTCATGGACAAAATATAATTTACATCAGTCTGTAATTCAGATACTTTTTAGGCCAGCAGAGAAGGCTTTGCAGGCCCTGACGGCCCACCACTGGTTTAGCATTACATTTGAATCCCAAAAACTTCTTTGGAAGTGGAATTATATCTAAGTGAGGTGTTTATTCCAGTCGTTTTGCACCATGATCGACTCGTACAGAAATGGTTTACGGGAGTTTTACAAGAACTGGATAGAATGAAATGAGTGGATCGATGGGTGCTTAACAACGCGGACATTTTGAAAGATGTAGGGTCAAAGTCGACGCTTTGATCGAGAAACAAAGAAGAGAAAAACGCTGTTCACTTCCTGCAGATATAAGCACGTCACGGCCGCCCTCTGTCCAATCAGAACGCTTCGCAGACCCCAGCATGAGAGAGGATTTAATCCTTTGTTTTTCCCTTGAAAACACCAAGCTCATGAATATAATTCAGAATTACTTAATTCAGAATAAACCAATTCCGAATTAAAAGCATCCATACAACCACACTCATTGTCTTTTTATGAAAGGCAAACTAATTAGCAGACACTCAGAGGAGCTGAAAAGTCAAGAACCCCTTAGACTTGATCTCTGCTCTCCATCTGGGACTCTGGTTGAACGCTTGATTCCTAAGAAACTCCCATAACTCCAGACAGCAGCGTGATGCTGGAAGCATTTGGTGTGAAAGTAGCTACAGTCATCAAATCATTTACATTTTGAGTAACTCTGTTTTGATACGGAGGAACTATTTACACCATAACAAACTGAAATTGCATCGTTTTTGCATTTTGATTTCCGAAAAAAAAATTGTTGACATGAAACAATGTAGTTTTCCAGCAGGGCCAAGAGTGGGTGTTGTTTTTATGTAAATACTACCTACGTACGCTCACAGAGAATAGTACACTTTAAAAATTCATTGCTTTGGTCCCATGTGTTCCAGATTTGTGTCGTCAAAGTTCACTTTATTGGGGAAGCACTGTGACATTCAAGACTGAACATCAAAGACTGCATTCGTTATTATTAATGAATTTATAGGAGTGGTGGACAACTTTTTATGAAGCAGAAAATTGTGGGTTCAAATCTCATCCATGTCTCAAAAGGGAGAAGGCTCCTTGATCTCTGATCTTATCGATTCTTGATTTGTTGCCTGGGTTCTGCTCTGTGGCAGCTCCTACTGTGTATAGTCAAGGTTAACTATGAATAGGATGTGTTAAGTGAGAGTAGAGATTTCCCAGAGGCTTTCTTCTTCAATTCTACCTTTTCCATTCTCTTCAGACCCTTTGCGACTTGAACTTTTGACTCCAAAGTGTCGTCTCAGTGGAGTCTTTTTATATATTCTGCTACCTTAAACGTGTCCATGTCTTTACCTGTGTTTTTCTGTCATTATTCTGTGAACATTCTTGGTTTCAATCTCAATGGTTCCGGTTAAGTTCTCTGTCTCCTGCGGTCTATATGCTGAGGCGTCCTGAAAGACTCAGGGTCTTGCTGAAAGACACTTTGGTGAATATGTATGTGCATAGTTTCATTACAAAAAGAAACACAGCACCCACTAGTGGCACTACCTGAAAACCAAACTGTTTTCAGCATTTCTGATATTACCATGTAAACAGACATTGTCCTCAAAATGATACTTTTTCACCTCAAATGTTGTAATAAGGACGTTTTTCTTAATTCGATCATCCTAACGTAACAGCACTGCAGCATGTTCTGAAGTGATTTTCAGTTATTGTACAGACCTCTACCTTGTGCAAACAGTAGACGGTGGATTTTGAAGTTTGCTTCAGAAAACATTACTGCAAGCCTTACTTCGATTCTCTGTGGCTCATGGCAGGACATTGTTTTACAGAATCTGCAGATTTTTTTGTGAGATTCACTTTCCCCCCTGATCTGCATTGTGTTTCCTTTGCCAGCAGCAGCCACAGTGCAACAAAGCTGATTTCCGACCCCATGCTGAGCAGTTAGAACAGCGTTTTCTTTCTTCAAATGCTGCCCTGTTTGTCTCCGAACACACAGACGTGTTCAGAAGTCAGTACAAACCCCATTCCAGAAAGGTTGCGACAAAGAGTGAAATGTAAATGCAAACTAAATGCAAATCACACACAGTCATCATAATAGTCAACATACTGGATGCTGGTGGAAGCATTCTCGCTCTTCAACAGTTCTGGGTCTCATTTGTTCTTTTGTTAAAATCCAGGAATGAACACCGGCTCTCTTGCTGCTGTTGAGCACTCTGTATTGATTTTCATGACTTGCAAACCTCCGCCCATTGTCACTTTCAATTCAATTCAATTCAGTTCAGCTTTATTTATGAAGTGCCAATTACAACATGGTCGTTTCCAGACACTTTCACAGAGAAACGCAACAGATCCACACGAGCAAGCATAAGCGACTGTGGAAAGGAAAAACTCCCTTTTAACAGGAAGAAACCTTTGCAGAACCAGGCTCAGAGGTGGCGGCTTTCTGCTGTTCCGGTTGGGGTGAGGGGACAGAAAGAGAAGGAGATAGGACAGACAGTTTCTTGTATCTACATACAATTCATTGTACAGGCTACAAGAGGAACAATCGTCAATGGAATGTAGCAATACAATGAAATTACAGTAGTACAATGAAATTGCATTGAAACGAGAGAAGGAGCAGAGCGGGGAGCCGGTTCCACATGGTAGGAGCCCGGGGTTCAGTAAACGCTTACACCCTTTTGATTCCCTGACTCTCTTGAATGTTCTTTTATTCTGACTTCAGACCTCATTCACGTTACAATGTTTCTAGAGAAAACACGTCTGTTTTGTGTTTTCGTTTAAGCGACATTTCACATTTAGATAGCAATGTTTTGAAAACGAGGCCCGTTTACACGGAAACAGCAGGAATGCTGAAAAGAACGTAGTCCGACACTGCAGTCATGACACTCTGAATGCTGCCATTACTGATAATGTCTATCTTCCCTGAAATGGTTTAACGGCAATACATCTTAAGAGTAATCACAATGCCAAACCAATCCTGTTAGAGGTTCTAGAAATGTGGTAAAATATTCTCACCTGGTTAAACAGTGACAGATGGGTCCTGCATAAATCATTTTAAGAAATGAGCTGGATGGTAAAAACACTGTTTCCTGTTTGTGACAAACAGAACTCGCAATTATTGCTGCTTCACACACACTCTGAAGGAGTTGGTATTCATTCACAGATGAGCAGCTCGCAACACAGATAATGTTGCTGCACACACAAAAGGGTTTTGACTAAACAACAGGAGGAGCTAGGTTTACGCTCACTGCTTTGTGGGGTATTATTTATTCATTTCCTCTTTTTCTGCATCTGTAGCAAGATCTCTTTGTGCTTTAGTGGGTCAGTACATGGCAAAGGTAATTGTACTATTCTCACTATCAGTCTAAAAGTAGATAAAATTACTTATTTTTCCAGCTCACACTGTGGAGTTGTGGCGTTTTTGTTGCACAGTGACTGTCTTTAGCTCTGCTGTCAGGTTTGTACGTCAAAATCAGATCTACACTCATCACAACTTGAAGATGGATAAACACAAATGGGCTGTGAGATTATACTTTGGTTCGTGCAGCAAAAGCAAATCTATGATCGGTGAGGAAAATTAGAAATATGAACTGCAGGCCTGACCGACCAAGATCTTTCAAGACTGCACTCTCATGCACATCAGTTGCACTTTCCCTCTGCGGCTGATTGAGGTCCCGTTCACACACGTGAACATGCATGGTTTCATTACAAATACAATCCAAAGCACCCACTAGTGGCTCAACATGAAAACTATATCATTTCCCGTGTTTCTGCTGCCTACCTTTAACCTGGCATGGTAAAACAATGTGTTTTCACTGGAAAACGGGGCCTGAAAAACCAGTAATCAACAATAGTTCATCAAAGGTGGAGCGACTGAATGTGGAACTCCTCACAAGCACAAAATGAAATGCAATGCCATATAGTTAACGTGGAAGATGATCTACCCATCACAGATATTCAATACCTAATAAATACCGATACCTGTATCATACGATGACGCCTGAAGACAAAAGCCGTGCAGAGCCAGGTGAGAAACTGCATCTCAGTACAGTAGCAGCAGCATCTCTGCTAAAGGCTGAGCCAATTAAAGACAGTTAACAAAAATCAAATAACTTCACTCATTTTATAATGCATTGTGCATTCTACACGAATCTAGGAGAGCCTTGATATTTCATACTCTTGAAGAAAAATGCATTAAATTGATGACCCTGTTGCTTGACCAGCGGCCAGATGTGTGAAGTTTGCACCTGTTTATATTCAAACCGTTTGTAAATCTGCTCCTAAGTGCTGTAATCTCTGTCCAGATGACTTGCAGCCGACCATCAGTCAGCAGTTGCCAATAATTTCAATTTCCTTTCATTTCAAGTTCCATCTCCCAGAGTTTCCTTCTATGCTTCTTCGCATTGTGCTTAAATGAACACAAACTAATTACCAGAGAGAGACTTGCTGCAATATATTGTTGCACGGAGCAGTGTGAGACCAGAACATATGGAAGCGAAGTGCCTTACTTGCACTGTGCGTGCATTAAGTAAGAAAATGTACAAGAAGCCTTTGAAATTTGGTTGTTTGCTGATTTAATCATAAGATTTCATTTGAAGTGCATCCAAGTCCACAGAACAGAAAAACATATTGTGCTTTAACTAATGCTAATGAGATTTAATTCATTCACGATCGCCTCAGATTCTAGGTTTACTTTTTATTTTTCTGCCTTACACTGATGATCTGCTTCTAAAGAAGAAGAAGAAGTTATGAATATTATGTATCGTAGATGGAGACTGGATTTTCTTTCAAGCCTCACATCGATTGTATTTCGTCACCAGGAACACATCTGCAAGTTTTTTTATGTTGTCTTCATCTCACGGTGTTGGAGATGTTCACATCATTCACATTTTTTGATTTTGATATTGATATTTGATATGATATTGATTTTATTGGTTGCAGTCAAATGTAAATGTCACTAATCCATTTCCAAATATGTTTTCATTTCCCTTTCTCCGACATCTGTGGTAACTACCACGACCATACTATTTTACTAGAAAGCGTAAAAGGGCTTCAATGTTCTTTCAAACTACAGCTCAGCTTTATGCAATCACCACGAACACAGTGTCAAATCGTTTAACTGTGTTGAACTGTGTTGGTTGTTTGTTGTTTGAATGAACTAAACAACTGCTACAAGTGGCATGGTGGCCAAGTGGTAAGGCGTTGGTCTCGTAAACCAAATATCATGGGTTCAAGTCCCATCCGTGCCTTTAAGAGCAGAGAAGTCAAGGGTTTCTGCTCCAAAACTCACACATACTTTGTCTCAGTCGGGTCCCTGGTTTTCCACTATTTCTTGAATGCATCTCTTTTGGGTAAGAAAATGTTGTTAAATGCAAAGAAGTGCTTCCCTCAAAGTTTATCAAAGTGCACATTTCCACTCTCTAGGTGTGCTCACACACTCGAAACAAATCTTAGAAGCTCCGTGCCTTTGCAGTTTATTGGAAATGATGGTCTCTCTACTGGAACCAGAACAAAGGAGCTGTAGAGGAGAACAAGCCCCACCGCTGGGACTGAGCTGGACACAGTTCAGAAGGTGGGCTGGGTAGAGAATGCTCAGGAAACTGAACTCTATAATGACCAATAATTCCTGCATATTCCGCCACCTGGAGGCGTTCCAGAAGAGCACTTTGAGCGGCAGATTGATTCCAGCAGGAATCCTGTCCTGTCGGCCACTATCAGGCTCTTTAAAGAGAAATGATGGCAGTCTGCATGTTTAATGTGTATATAATATTGAACATAACATTCGTAATAACAAATATATTCTACCTCGCCCACTTACTGAGGTGTAGGAAGGGTGAAGTAGCTCACTATGTGCACTTAAAGGAACAAGGTCAAAATAGTCAATAATTCATTGGGGAAAGGTCTAAAAAGACGCCATCATTTTACCTTACAGAGCTGTAATGTTCACTTAATCTTTGTTTAAGTGGGCGTATTGTCTTACTGACATGCTGGAACCCACAAGGACACCTGATTATTATTTATATAATCGTGTGCCCTTGTGGGTTAACGTAAGTGGACATAACGCCCACTTCAAGACAAAGAGAGCATCCAGGCTCCGTCAGGCTAAATGGTAGAAAGTACCCAGCAACGGAACCTTCCGCTGACCGCAAACACCACAACTCATCGTTCAGATTCCTCAAGGCTTCCTGAAGAAAACACAAGGTCATGCTACATGAAGTTTCCGTCACACTTACTTCATTAAGGCAAGATTTCCATAATAAAAGCACCACACTTCTTACTACATTAAAACGAGGCCTGTTAAATGTATTTGATAAGAAAAGGACGACATTAACAAGACAAAACCAGATCACTAGTAGTTTGGACAGATCAGGTCAGTTGCAGATGAAGTGGAGCCATAAAGCACGACAGCTTTGTTACCTTAAAACATTTCTTGAAAGGAAAAACCCTCGGTCAGCTCCACCTGTATGTACTGGGTGTGTTTTAGAAAACAGCAGTGTCCATGTTCAAGCACTTTTTACATCCACATACATCAGATCATTGAAGAGCTCTGAATGGAATTAATGCGCAACAATTTTACATAAAAATGAAGGCAAAAATATCATCCCTCCAAGAGCTAATCCCCCTTGATGCTTTTGGTAAATTGTGTGTGTGTGATGTGCTGGATATCAGCCGGCAGTCATCTCATTGATTCACTTCTCCTTGAGGAATTTATCCTCTCCCCTTTGGCCGGTCTCCAAAGGAGAGTGCTGCTCCACATCTGATGGTCCTCTGGCACGAACATTGGACTTGAGCTGACCCCATAGATTTTCAATGGGATTCGATTCAGGGTTTGTAAAGGCCATTCACTAACCGTCATTCTGGGCCTGTGGAGGCGGTTCTTCACCGGCAGTGACATGTGTTTTCTCTGGATGTGTTGGAACACAAACACAGGACACAGATCCAGGTTCTCTTGCAGAGTGAATCAGGTTTTTCTTCATGCTCGCTTCCTGTTCAATGACTGTATCCACCGAGACAAGACTCTCAGTTACACACTGTCTCCCACACCAAAAGATCCCCACCACCTCTGTTTACAGTGAAACAATGTTCATACAGCCTGCTCTCTAAATATGAAAAAAAATATCTTGCTTTGTTGTAAAAATAAACAGATAAATATATGTTGTTTTGATTTCACAGCTGAAGAATTGTTTAAAATGTGCATTGAGTAAATGCAAAGCTGTATTTTCTTGCCTTATTTTTGGATTTCCCTGCTATCATAACCGCTCTATGAGTTATTTTTATGAGAAGCACATATGCTAAATCCTATCAGTGGCAACACATTTGGAATAAAATGGATAATATTAAACAAAAGAGAAAAAAAAACCAATGTATCTTCTAAAGGTTTTACATTTCTGGAAATAGCATCCTATTTTTAATCCTAACATTGTTTCCACTTGGTGCACAGATAGTTTATACTGACTTGCTGTTTTTGTTGTTGCTTATTCTCCACCACTGAGAGCGTCACACATCCACATGTGAGTATTTATGTTTCCCTAAACATGTGGAGCTGAATGAATCACATGTCAAACAGCTATCAGCCTTCAGCAGCTTGTCTGATGGAGAGCGGGTCGAGGCCGGCGGTGTCACGCTTGGCTACGGCGCGCCGCTCAGTGAGGAGCGGAGCACGCACACACACACACACACACACACACACACACACACATACACACACACGCCTGAAAAGACATCAAGCACATGCAAACAGACAGGCATGCACACATGCTCACTGCAGCTCTATTTCATTCTTGGCAGCCAGTGTGTACCCTCAACAGCGTGAGATTAGTCAGTTGATCTCTCTCCCACACACACACACACACACACACACACACACACACACACACAGAGAACGAAGGATGCATTTTCATGTTGTGGATGCCATCTTTGGTTTGACAGAAGATTTACGGCAACAAACACATGCTGGATTGGCAACACACACACCCTCCGCACCATCGACCAACCCAGCCAGTAAAAGCAATGATTCCAAGCCAATAACACGTCAGCTACCAAAAGGATGCCACTTTTTTCAGGAACACGTTTGTAACTGATTATTCTGAGATTTGGAATGTTGTGAAAGTATCTGTGGATTATTTTATGGTTATTTTTGTCATACAGACCAACAGTTGTCTGTCTTTGTAGCCTTGTTAGCTGCTGGTGTCTGGTCACTCAGCCCACTCTTAGCTTTAGCGTTAGCGCCACGTGAAGATGTCGTCACCAGCAGCCTGGTTGCTGTTTTACAGGTCTCGGTCTTTCCTCGCCAAAATTCCACCGCGACTAATGTTAACCTGAACCACAGCTCAGAGCGAGGCAGCACACCCAGCATGCACCACGGTGTGTTTCGCACTGTTAATGGAAGTGAGAAGCTTATTGATCCTGTAGACACGCACCGTCAGAGCCATCTGCTGGTGTTTGCATGCTTCTATTCCGTCTTGCTGTCATTGGCTCTTTTCTAAAATGGGTATAAACCTGCTCTGCTGTCATTTATTTCTTTATTAGAACAAGAACAATTTGGCTGATAACCACCAAAACAAAAACTTTACTGTTTTGTTTTTCCTAATACTAACTTCCACACCACCAACCCAGCCCCACACCCCCGACCCCACCACCACCAACCAACATTAACAGTTTTAAAGTCAGATTGTGTATGTTTGTTCTGCTTTATTACTCCTCGCTGATAATTCCATGTACGAGATGTCCTAAAAGTTCTTTAGCCAGCGTGTCTTTCAGATATTGTGAAGAAGTTTCCACTACTGGACTACAATCTTCTACGCTGTGGGTAAGAACTGCCAAGCAGGTGTTGTGCTTTCCCCAGGATGGAAAGACGAGAATCGTTACATGCACCTAAAATTTTCGTTGTCACTTGAAATACGCTGAAAAAAACAGAACTGATACCGGAAAGTGGGAATACAAACGGAGAGGCGAGGCCAATGCATTAACAGCAAGGCAAGACAGACGTATTTATACCGCACTATTTAACCACATGTCAGTTCACAGTGCTTTCCAGTTCTGACACATCCACTCTTTCATTTCACTTCTGCACTGACTCAGCAGGTACTGAGGGGCTGCGCTCTTCACTGGCACTGATACACCGAGCGGAGTGTCGTCTGCATAAACTACTGAAACTGACACTACTGATATGTTACGTTGTGATGCTCCAGCTGAAATGCTGAGTGTTGTCACATCTGAAGAATCAAAGTTCAGGTCAAATTTTCCAGTCCAAAAGCAAACAGAATCCAGTAAACTGACATCTTTCAGTCTTCTAGACTGGAAATCACTTCAGAAACTGTTTCTTCAGCCAAGTGGAAAAGCCTCCAAGAAATAAAAATGTTCCTGCCAGATGTAATCATGACACCTGAAACACTGTAAGCTATGAATAGAATCACGTACAATGATGTAGAAAACAACCGGCACATCAGCAACATTTCTAATCCAGAATGAAATGTTTTATTCTCAGCATATATTTTTGGTTTCCGGAGCACTTCAGCGGTGGTCAGATCACTTTCTGCTGTGAAATGTTCTGCAGTCTCAATGTGCTGGGCAACAAAATGAAAACAATGTCGACACAGGCAGGAGGAAATATAGCTGCATGCAACCAGATAAGTGGAAGGCTTCGCAAATCCACACTGACACTCGGAAAGTTAGCCTGAGTGCTGCAGAGAAAGGAAGAAAGAGCAAAAGTGAGAGTGCTGGATGTGGCTGTTTGGATGCTTTGACAGCCTAATGGCTGAGGATAGCTCTGAGTGATGTTTGCCACAAGGCCACACACACACACACACACACACACACACACACACACACACACACACACACACACACACACACACACACACACACAAATGCACACACACACACACACACACAGAGGGAAGAACAGTGGGGGGAACACGGTGTGTTTGCTCAACACAGACAAGGCTAATGAGCAAAGAAGCGATGACTGGGAGGACGGACGGATAATAGACGGCTAATTAGAGAAGTGGACGGATAAAAGCCTGCTGTCTCACAGTGGATGATGATGTGGGTCAAGTACACTTGACAAAAACTGAACACGGCAAAGTCCAGACTGAAAGTCCAGGCACTGGCTGCACCGCTAATGCAGTGTTTGCACTGCATGGCATCGTCTTCGGCTTCATTTAACTCAGCAGCGAGGCGCGTATGCCTCATGTAAGCTAAAGCGAGCAACGCAAGCAAACGGTTCTGTTCACGTCTGACCAGAACAGCCCCACTGAAAATGTGGGCAGGCGATCAGTGATGGAGATGTGTCGAGGATTCCTCTACTAATGCCAGCAACAGGTATGGGACTGATTGTCACTGTGAAATCAAACGTAGCTACTATTTCGCTAAACTCCCGTTTACTGGATGATCTCCTCATTAATCATAGACTAAACACTCCTGTACAGTCAGCGTCTTGTTCTCTGCCCACATGTATGTGTGGTTTCATTGCATAAACAGACAACAGCGCCAACCCGTGGCCCTACATGCTAACTACACTGCTGCTGTCGTGTAACACGTCGGACATCATTTTCAGAATGTTGTTGCGTAAATATGCAGGTTTTCTGAATTGAATGACAAAAAAAACACACATTTTCACTTGACACGTTGTGTAAACAGTTAATAAGAACCGTCCATTTTCACAGTTTCATCGCTGTTCCTTCTCATTGTCGTCAAGTTTAGAAATGTGTTTCTTTTTCTAGAGGCATTAACATCCGTATTACGGCACGTCTTCCTCACCTAATGAGAGACTCAGTCTGGGGATGATGGGTACGCAGAAGCACAAAACAACCAATGTATTTTGATGAAAAACATCATACACAGTGATGATGTGTTTATGCTGCTTCCAAACAATTACAAAGACAATTTCCTGTCATTTATTGATGTAAATGTCTCTTCTCTGTGTGAGTTAATATGCTCTGATAGTAAATCTAAGGCCCTGTTAATATGACAACCACTGCCTGGAAACAAACAGCATCTCTTTGGTGATTTCCTGTCTCAAAAGTTTTACTTCAACAAAGTTTTCCACGCAGTTATCGTGTTTGTTGTCATGCAAACTAACATAAAAGCAATGTATCAGGAAGTAATCCACATAATGGTGAAGTAAATTGAGACTTTATTGGAGAAACGCTGTAATGAACAGCATAACTATTTATCTAAAGCAAGGGTTTGCAACCTTTCAGACCAAATGAGGAGAGTTTTATGATTTTCCATCAAATAAAATTTGTCCGGAAGCACAAACCATGTTGATAATCTGAAATGAAGAAAACACATCTTAAAATAATAGCCACAAAGATGGCGTTTGTGAAGTGTCATCGGTAAATTTAGACATGTTTTTAGCTTTTGTGGCCACTTTTTTAAAGATTCTTTTCATGGATTTTCCTGCTGTAGCCATTTTATAACATCTTGGTTCTTTGAGCATATTTAGCAATGTGTGTTTGCTAAAAGTGGTTTTACCTAAACTAGCACCCACCCTCTTTTTTTTTTCTTCATATCCTGAAAAGAAGATGCACTAACAATTTTAAGAATTTTTTGTATTTTCATTTTTTTGGAGAAGTTGCATCTCTTTTATTCAGCAGTTCCAGGTAATAACCAGGTAACCAAATAACTACAGCTTTGAGGGAGGAAATCAATCCAGAGACTGCCTTTGTTGGGAGAGAGAGTATTTCTAACTACGGTGTTGCCTTGAATGGCAGCCAGCATCTGATCTGTCACTAGTCAGAGCATGTCAGCGGTGCAGGTAAAGGGAAAAAAAAAAAAAAAAAAAAAAACAACAACAAAAAACAGCCAAGCTTGTGAGGAAGAAAGAAAACATTTAAAAGCTGGCACATTGTTCTGCTCCAAATAAAAAGCTGCCTGTTTGATCATTACTATGTGCTTATTTTCAGCAGCAGATATCTGACGGTTTTATCGAATGTTTGAATTCTTGACCTGGAAACATTGTCCACGATGTGTACGTGTATCCGTTCTTTTTCTCCGTACATATTGCCACAAAGCACACAGTTGAAATGTTTCCAACACATTAACTGTTCAGTCAGAAACCCGCTTCAGCAGATCACAGTCGGTGTGGAAGGTTCAGCATATATTGAATAACTGCTTGAAGTGCAGGGAATTGTATTAATTAATAGAGATCGTGTGTGATTGTGCTTGAACTTATCATGTGCAACAACACCTGACCACCAGGGTTTATTCAATGCAGGCAACAGACACAACTTTATTCTGTAATATTTTGGCCAAAGGTGAGTGCAAAAAGTGGAGATTAACAGCTTTGTGAGTCAAGTGTCTCTGTGGACGTTCGCTGATAGAACTCTGGTTTTGGCCGATCGATTGCACGGTCGATGTTGGCTGAAGATACCTGTGACCATATCCTGCTTCGGCTCACTGACGGTGGAGGCCAAAGGATTTATACGGATGGAGAAAAGGCACAGTTTGTACAACAGTGCAGACACACTCCACATTCAAGCAGCCAAGGTATGTGCTGGCTTTTCCAAAGATATAAACATCGGACAGGAATATACATCCAGCGCACACTTTGCACTGCAGTGGTCGACTATAGGGAAGATCCGACAGTTTGATAAACCTGCAACCAGCTTCCTGAACAAGCCCTAGGAAAGCTATTTTGTCTATCTGTCTCATCGGGCACACACACAGAAACGTGCACCTGATCTACAGTCAGGGAGATTTGCCTCGGGCTCTGCATGGCGAAGGCTGTCAGCCAGTTTTCCCACACTAACAGATCATTTGCAGCACACACTGGTCTACTTGGTCACTCGCCAGACGAGTTAAAATGCATCACCCAGGGATTCTGGCTCTGGATAGTAGGTAGGCGCAGTTATTAGTCACTGTCTGGTCAGCCCCTGGTAACACAGCCAACTGCGTCATCCACACATCCTGGCACCAGACAGAAATACTCCGCTAAGAACTGCATTCAGATCGGCATTGTGATAGCTGAGCATGGATGTTACATTTATTCTCTTCAAAATATAGTGAAATGTCACAAAACCACATCCTCTATTTGTAGCACTTTGCAGCTTTTGCACTGAGCCAAGATGACAGCTGCTTCCAGTCACTGTGTGCTAAACCAAGCCAAGAAAAACCAAGGAAATAACTAGCCATCTATTAAAATAGGCTGAGTTGGTCGCTCTATAAGATAGTTAAAATTCAACTGATGTTATTCCTTTTTAATATTGCTGGATTTTTCTACACTTTCGATGAACCTCTGAAAGCAGGAAGCGTGGCAACTGAAATTAGTGATCAAAGAAAAAGAGCAGACTACTGAAGAGCTTGACAGAGCAGTAAAAGATGATACAGAAAAACTGGTGACCTGGTGATATCTGGAATTTAGATAACTCAGTGCACCTTTGAATGGATCAGAGATGTTTTTCATCCTGAAGGCCAGATTGGACTCTGGCGGACACCCCTGGGTCAGAGCCACCTCTGCTCTTGGCGTCTACGACTTCACACAAAGCAGTTCGAGAAGAATCTGCACCGTGTTGAACTGTTTGCATCACGTCGTTACTGCAGATCTGACGCTGTACACCCATAATGCCAATCTCCCAAAGGTGGATTCACCTCAGATGATCAGGAAGGCTGCTGGACTCTGACATGGAGCATTCCGGAATTCTTGTTTTGCCTGAGGCTCCGCTAACAGACACTACGAGTCCCTTCAGATGGTAGAGAACACTGACTCACTTTCACGTGTTCTTTAATGGACGATTGAACACAAATTAGCAATAATTTACACTAAAAATGTTTTGAACTTGGGATGCTGTGGTTTTGGTCTTGACTCTGTCTCAGACTAGGTGCTCTTGACTAATATGAGTATTTATAATTTCAGTACTCATGGCCTTGGCCTCATTTAATGTGTAATTTCTGTTCTCACGTGTTGCACAAGCCGATCATGTCATATTTCATATTTCATAGTGAATCTGAAAACAGAGCATCACCATGTGAAAAGACGCTCTTGTGACTGACGGAAGTGATAAACATTGTGGTGTTGAATCAAATGACCAATTCTCATGGTGACTGTTTGCTGTGAAGCAGCTCAGTTCATCTCAGGTTTAGTCAGGGTGCAAACCAGAAACAAAACACATTTCAAAAGACGCTGCATACAGTCAAGAGCTCAGCAGAGTAGTTATAGAAAAGATGATTGAACCTTCAACCTCAAGTGGATATATGAGCATTTAAAAAATGTAATGTGGCACTCTGAAAGAAAATACAGAACAGTTAATGTGCTGACGATGAGGTGAACGACACAAGAAAAGACATAATGACAGTTTGAAAATGATATATGTGACACATTATTTTGAACTAATAAAATCAGAATAATTAAATAAAGCATATAAGTAAAGAAAGTAAAATCCTTCTTTATAGATCCCAATAGGTGGTGACATTATTAAACTTTATTGTGAAATTCCCTCTGAAGTCTAAAACTAAACTTTTCCATCGATCATGACATGATGCATGTACAGCTCATTTGACGTGGTTAATAAAAACATTTCCTCTCGCTATATATGAGGGTGGAAATCTCATCCCTGGGTATTATAATTTATTGCGCAATTTGAATTTGGAACATTAAGTATTGCAGAAACTTTCAGCTTCAGTCATTATTTCATAAAATAGCATTACACTCAACTCGTTTTGATGATTGCTCTAAATCCCATGAACCCTTAACTGTGCACAGCGCAGCACATTCTGGTTCACAGCCTGAGCAGTGAACCCTTTATTTATCCTGACACAACCCCAGCTATCCTTAGTTCATTTGTCTTGGTGACCATGTTCCTCCACATTATTTCTAACACAGCTGGGTTTAATATGAGGCCGTGCAGAAAAGTCTGGAATCAACATGTTTTTCCAGTGGCGGGGTCACGCCTAGGTAAACAGATTCTGTTACAGAATCGCCGGCAGTATGCTCGTGAACTGCATCTAATCGCTTTTCCCCTTCCTCCACCACAGGCAGGGCGCTGCAGACCCTGATTAGACCAAACTCTCTGCGTGTCTTTGGCCGTACAAACTTCAAATTACAGCGTACATTGCTTGATGGAAAGGGCAATTCTGCAATGGCGCCACGGCCATCTGACAAGATTGCTACCAGTTACGCAGTAAGGGAACCAGAGAATGGATTTGCAGGAGAGGGTGTGTGTGTGTGTGTGTGTGTGTGTGTGTGTGTGTGTGTGTCCTTGTTTTTACCCTCTTTGCAGTGCCTAACACCACTACACCGACCTATATAGACTCGATGGTGAAGTTTTGCCTGTATGTAATAAATAAACCTGTGATCAGATGATGGTTCACAGTTAGATTTAGTGTATTTACTAAATATAAATCAGTCAAAATGTGGGCGTCACTGACGATGTTATGTATGGATCAATAAATATTAAATCCAGTGAATCACTTCACAGGAACCCTAACTTTTCTACACAGCTACAGTATCTTTTATGCTAATTGGTTTACATGAAACTTTACGATATAATTTACTCTCCTGATTATCATGAAGAGCTCAGTTAATGGAAAATCCTTTCCTCTTGACAGAGCAATTACAGCTGGCGTTAAACACAAAGGGCAGAAATGATGATCCTATCGCAAACTGGCTGGAACGTCCCCGTCTCGTTTTGTTTCACCACTTGTTATCAATGCATTTCACTGCATTGCAGCGTCTGCAATTCATCTAACTTCAGAGTGTGGGAGGATAGCTTCCCCCATACAGAACTGAACCACAATAGCTGTTTTTATATGGAGAGAAGTGTGTGCATTTATTCCAAACAGATCTTCCTTAGTTCACCACCCTCTTTACGATCCTTGTGTGTGACGCACATTAATCAAAACACTCAACTGGTCGATACAGGAGACGGTCTCTTTCCGTCTCTTCCTGATCTTATTTCTAACAAGCAGAATGTTTTGTTGGCGTTGGGGTTTCAAAAGAAATCCTTCAATGCTCAGACAACAAGGTTATTTAGTTTCACATGGTTCTTGGGTTCCTCCACTTCGCACCCAGCCAGCAGTCGTCCGCCTCCTCCCACTGTCTCCAGCAGACTGATCCTGTTTCCCGGAACAGCTCTCCTTTCCTCACAGCAGGTGAGAAACGCTACAGGTCCGGACGGAATCTGCTCCAGAATACTGACTGGCTGCAGACCAGCTCTGTCAGGTGGTCCTGGACATCAGTGATCCCCAAACCTTTTCGCACCACCAGCTAGTTTCAAGCAACATAATTCTTATGCAGACCAGCAGGACGGTGTGTAAACAACGTAATGACGGTTTAATGAGGCATTCATTAAAAAAAAAAAAAAAAAAACTGAGTGTAAAGCAGAAATGTAATGATTTTTTTTACTTTTCCAGTGTGTTTAGCAGCGTCCAGTCATCTCACGAGGGGGAAGCTGGAGGGAGGGGGGGTCCATAGTACCTGGACCTCAGACGGTCTGCAGACGGTCTGTGGTTCCTCAGATCACAGACGCCCCAGGAGGTGGTGAGAGGAGAGTCTAACCTGTCCACATCGTGGAGCTCTAACCGGCTCCTGCAGTGTCCGACTGCTGCAGCCTCCATCCAAGAAGAAGATGCTACAACTCAATACCCTGCTGGAATAAAACCATAAAATACTGCAACATAATCCACTGGAAATTACTGTAAATGTATTTTTCCCCATTTCAACTATGTTTTCAGTCCGTTTGTCAATATCTTTATTTTATGTTGTCAATACTAATCTGTATTTTTATTGCAAATTGTCATTATTTTAATCATTTTGTGTTAATACCATAACTCAGAATCATTTAATATTGTATTATTATGAATATATATTATGGAAATATTTCATATAAACTATTCTTTAATTTGTATTGTTTTCAGATCTTTTGTTGTGATAACTGAATTTCCCCGTGTGGGATGAATAAAGAATAAATCTTATCTTGTCTTCTAGTTAAAGTGGACGTGGTATCAAGCTGGAAAGTCACAAATAGCTAATGTCACAGTGCAAAGCATTCGATACGTTGTCAGAAATCATATTGTGGAGCATTAACCCATATCTTAACAAGAAGAACAATTCTGTGGGACTTCCTGGAACACACTGACAGTCTAGTGACGGTAAACGGGCGGTACGCGGTGGTTCCGGGCAAACAGCAGGAGGCTGCGACAGTGGCAGAAAAATCAGGAATAAAAAAAAAAAAGAAGAAGAAGAAGAGAAGCTTGAGGAACACCAAAGAATGAAAGAAGAGTGAGAAAATGTAAGTGCAGACGGCCCACAGTGTGTGAGCGGCTTCAGCAGATTCCGGGAACGTACAGAGATCCTTCTGCAGGTGTCTAATAAACTCTTACAAGAAAAATATGAAAGGCCAGTAAAGTTTGGTGGGAAACTTGTGTGTGTGTTGTGAGTCAGCTGCCAAAGCGGGGACACTCGCACTGTGTGCCCCACTTTTCCTGCCGCCTCCAGTTATCGAGGCACAGCAGTCAGCCGCCTCATCTGAAGACCAACATATTCAGAGTGCACAGGGGGGCACAAGTCACGCATTATTTTAACAGCGTTGTTGCTGAATGTGAAAAGGACAACGACGATGATCGGAAAGGACTGAAGCGGAGACACTTGCCCCACGTCGGGCACGGCTTTGCACCTTGAGGGTGAGATACTGTCCCCAACCTTCTTTTTTTGACAATTTCGCAACTGAATGAGACAGGGAGCTGTTATCATTTTATATGAATACAGATAACATCCTTGGGCGCTGCACTCCAAAGGTCAACATTTATCTGCCTATTCAGATCTGCTGCCTGCCTCTGGCATGGTCGCTCAGTGGGCGAGGATTTAGAGCGACAATCACACAGAAACTGCAGTCCACGTCTCATCGCCTCGCACTGCAGATCCAAGCATCAGTAAACGTTGGCCTTTCCTCTCCTTATTGGAAATGTTAGAATGAACTCAAATATTTGAGTTACGAGTGGTTTCAAAGATGTTTTTCTTTATTCCCAGAGCCCCTCAGATTGCCTTCCAGAGAGGCCGAGGACCCCCTCTGTGAAAACATCACGGTGGAGCCAAATGCTGTTCAACCCGCCCATTGAAATCAATGAGAAGGTTTCAACTTGTTTAGATTCCCGGCGGTGTCTGTTTGGGGTTTCTTTAGACATCCTTAGATCTACCCTTCTCACCCTCTCCTCAAGGGAGTCCCGGAGTTCAGGCTGATCCGAAAAAAAAATCCCTTCCATTCAGGGGATGCAAAAGGAAACGAGGCTCTGGTTGTCATTCTGAGGACTTTTCCAATTAAACGCATCGGCGGTAGGTGAGGATCAATCATGCACGAGGGGAAGCATGAAAAGTGATGGACAGGACACAGAGGTTACAGGAGGAATAACAAAATACATCCCCGGCTGCTGCCTCATTCCTCTTTCTATGTCTTGCTTCATTGCTTGGCTACTGACACGGCGAGACTTTTGGGTCAGAGGTAAGACGAGGAAGGGAAGGAAGACGGAGTGTGAAATAGAGGATCAAGACCAATGAGGCAGTGCTTTAAAAAAAAAAAAAAAAAAAAAAAACCTATGAAGCAATGTGCGCAGCATCAGGAATCAGAAGCAAAGCTTCTCTCATTGACTGCCCTAAAGGAATCTTTATACACAACTTTCCTCCAAGTCGTTTTTCCTTTCTCTGTGTACTCTCCTGCTCTCCGAGCACCTCGGCGTTCCCCTCTCCTTTCATCATGTCTGCCGCCTCTCGTCTTTACCGGGCTTCACCTCAGCTCTCCTCTCCGTTTCTCTCTATGTCTTTCATCTTCCCTCTATTGCTTTCATCCCCTCTGATTTCTCAGTCACCCTCAACTCATTTCTGCTGGACTCTTCTCGCAATTTCTCTCATTTCTTTCCTTTGCCGGGTCACACAAACTTTGGCTCGGCCTATAATCAGCAGTGTGAAAAGGATTGTGGGGGTGAGAGAAGAGGATCAGGGCCAGCTAATGAGGCCTATCAGTGAAACAGAGAAAAGCAGATCCGGGCACACCTCCAGGTCACTCTTCTTAAATATCCCATAAAAAAACAGCACGGTCAGGTCAAAGTCACTGAAGTTGTTGTGTTAGCGGGAGTTTGGTGGTTCGAATCCCAATGAAAGCAGTTTGAGTCCCACTCACACTGGTCTATGTGTCGCTGTGTTTGGGAAGACGCTGAACTCTGTACTTATTTGAAATTGACACAGAGTCTGTGGATGTACTGTGATTGTGAATGCTGTGGACTGACTTTAAGTAAATCAATAAGGTGTATTTATCATTGGTAACAAAAGAAAAGCACGTCCAAAGCCGGAAGGCTGACACCTGAACAGTCTCATTCAAGACGCCAGCCTCAGTGAATTTGTTGTTCCGTTGCAGCGGAGACTGTCCTCCCATGGAAGGAGGTTGCTCAGGACTCTGACCTACAACCCAGAAGGAAGTTGATGAGCTTCACAGACTGATTTTTTTTTTCTTTAACTGACAGAGTTTTGCTCTTCAACTAATTACATTTGTCCACAAAAACCCTTCTGTGCAATAAATAACTTCTGTTTTGATTTTCCGAAAAGTATTAATTTACTTGTTTTTGATTCAGTAGGTTATTCATTCTGCTGGAACAATTTTATTCCTCTTCTGTTGTAAATCGATCAATAGATCAGTCAATCTCTCTGTCTGTCTGCATTTATATATGGAGGGCTGAAGGAAGAGCGACAAACGACAGAAAAGAAGAATGAAAGTCTGGAAGAGGAGAGGAACGTGAAGGAGAAGTTTGAAGGACTGTATCAAAGTTCTGTGGAGGAACTCCAACGCCTGCAGTCTGGCTGGGAAGACAAAGAATTGAAATGACAGCTGGAAAAGGAGAGAGATTCCACCAATGAGCCGAACAGCAGTCTGAACAGCGAGGTGGCTCAGCTGAAGGAGGAGCTGAAGAAGCTCTGGAGATGGAGAATATCCTGAGAGCCAAATTTTAAGGACTTTACCACAGGTGTAAGGAGGAACTCCAAGAGAAGCAAACGAGTTGGGATGAGCAGGAATGACACTAGAAAAAAATGGTTTTCAAGCAAAGAGAAGACAGAGTAGATCTGAATGAACAAAACCTGATAGACGAGGCGCTTCAGCTGAAGGAGCTGCAGACGAGACAAACGAAAAGCCTGAGAGACGCTCAACAGATGGACAAGGCTCTGAAAGGGGAACTTGAAAGCCTTTACCAAAGCTCTAAGGAGGAACTTCTAAACCTGCATTCCAGCTGGAACCAGAAAGAAGGCCAACTGAACACCGAGATTCGAAAACTGCAAACGGAGAGAGATTCCACAAATGAGCTCAATGCTGAGGTGGCCCAGCTAAAAAGACAGACAGGCAGAAAATATCAGTCTGTGAGGAGAAAAGCTCCTGGCAGAGGAATTCCAGAGTCTCTATCAGAGTTCGAAAGAGGAACTCCAAAACAGGCAGATGGAGTGGGATCTGAAAGAACCACAGTATAAAGATCAAATTTTCAAGCTGGGATGAACAGTAGAACGAGGAGAAGAACAGAGCAACAGGAGGAGGAGGAGGATCAGTAGAAAGGTGTGCAGATGTCATTTGCAGTGTGCTCTGCATGAGCAGTGCACGAGTCTGATTTACCACAGACCAACCTGTAACAGGGAGAGCAAGTGGAACAACTATGAGCCACGGAGAAGCCTCTTTGAAGCCACCAGAAAAAAGAAAAAGAGGACGGAGAAAGAAAAGAAGATTGAATGCAAACATGTTTTTTTTTTACTTGTGTGTTGAGAAAAATGAAAAAATGTCATGCTCCTTAAAAAAAAACTAAACCCTTTAACTGCTTCAACAATCGTAACTGCAGTTTCTGCACAACAAAGAATGGCATCTCTTTAGTCAAGCCATCTCTCTAAAGCACAGTTAGAATGAGAGAATAGAGTTTCCTCCTTCATGCAGAACAGGTATGGCCATCCAAATGTTTGAAAAGACAGAAAAATGGCTTTGAGGTTTCCGTCCCAGTGACTTGAGCTTACATGAAGCTGGGATAAATGATAAAAGTCAAATACACTATTTTTTGTAATTAATCACCCACACAAACAAATAGTGATGGATCGCCACACGCCACTGGCAGCGACACGGGGCTTATTGTCTCGATCAGGGCTTGGATCAAATCTTGGGATTGGGAGACAACCCGCTTTTCCAACGGCGTCACACCGGCCTATATAAAAAGAGCAGAAGAGAGATTGTTGCTCCTGCACCATCTTTTCGGTATATTGCTGTTATTAAATACAAAATGGCCATCCATTCATATAACTGTGAAATCCAATTGGCTGAGTTTGCAGGAGGCAGCACAGGGTGAGAGGCCGCTGGTGAAAATTTTAAGAAATCGTTCATGAAAACCTGGAAAAAAACAAAAAGGCACAAGCACAATATTGGATCCTTGGACTATATTCACTTTTTGAATGATTTGCATGGCTGCATTCACATTTTACAGGAGGTTACAGTCTTTGGAATTAATGTCCCTTCATCCGGTTTCATACGCTTCCTTCCTTTGTGCATTTCTCTTTTCTCTTGTTCTTCACTCACTTTATTTCACCTGTGCTTCTTTCATCAGAGTGGAGCAGCTTTTCCCATCAGTCAACGTCAGCGTGCACTATATGAGTTTCTGGGAGCCTTACGTGTGCACAAGCTTTCAAAGCGGTTAGCGAGCCCGCACATCAACCTCCCTCTTATGTTCAGTGCAATCAACTGAAAGTGAGGCTTCTTCCAAGTGAGAGAGAGAGAGAAAAAAAAAAACCCCACAAAACACAACAACACAATGCTCAGCTGTCAAAGCCGTGCACAAAAGAATGACTCAGTGTGCTCCGGGTAGCGAATGTGCACACATCGCAGGCTGGTTTTGCACCTTAAGCACCTCTGTCTTCGGCTAGCCGCACATCACACCCGCCACACGGGAACGCACATGAACACCGGCACGCAAACGCGCTTAAAAGCGCCAGAGGTCACGCGCATTCCTCACCTTCATAAAGAGCGAAGCGTCAATGTCACGCAATGTCACTGTCAGAGCCGATTACATGAGGATCGCTGCGTTCCTGCATCCCAACTGGACGCCAGGACCGCTGTGCACACGCCGTGTCACTGCAGCAGCGTCGTTTTCGCTTTTCGATTTCAGAAAAGTTCCATGTTTCCATGGCAACATCTGTAATAAACTACCAAAGTCCAGGAGAATGTGGACTGGAGGTCATGACACTCTGGAGGCAAACACTGTTATCTATCTACGTGCACGTGCAGAAGAAGTGTTTCAGTAAAGTTGTGTTTTCCTAACGTTTCCCTGGAGACGAAGTCAATTTTCGAAAAATTCCCCCTTATTAGACGTTTTCAAGAAGTTACGTTTTCAGTAGCTCTGAGCACCCCTGTCATATAAACAGACACCCAAAATGCACTGAGAAATGTAATGTCTGCATGTGCCCAGATCCAAATCTGCATTAAGCTCATTCCTATGGAGTCCAGCATCCTGCCAGGTCAGTGGCTCTGCAGTATTGTGTTGGTTGAAACTGAGTAATTCCAGTCGAAAGGTACTCTTCATTGCTGGGCTCACATCTTTCTGTCTACAGTGTGTTGTTCCACCAATATTTTCATCCATCCATCTTCCGTGCCACTCTCTCCAGTGCAGGGTCACACGGTGCTGGACTCAATCCCACCTAACTATGGGCGAGGGCAGAGTACACCTGGACAGGCTGGCAGTCCATCACAGAGAGACAGATGATCACACACACACACACACACACACACACACACACACGCACACACACACACACGCTCACATTCACACCTCGGGGCGAATTAATATCACCAAATAACCTGACAGGGATGTTTTCAGACTGTGGGAGGAATCAATAGTATGAAGAGTAGATTGAAATGGCTGTGTGATTTGGAACCAGCTCAGCTCTACATACTATAGGTGGAAAGTGTGAAAAATTGAGAGCCGTCCGTCCTTGATGTCTGTTTCTCCTCATCAGTCAGCAGTTCAGTCAGATTGGAGGAAGCTTGCCAGAGACTCAGGTTACAGAGACACGAGTCAGAATGGACTACATGGAATTTATGCTGCTGATTCTTTTCTGCCAGATAAATTCATGCAGCCATCTGTGTTCTTAACACAAATGCAAATGCCAACGTGCAGTTGTCTTCACTTTAGCCATATGCTTGCAGCTCATCTCACTGGCGTACTTTGGACCCTTGTTTAGTCGATAAATGGTCATATAATCACTGAGCAAGCTGCATATGCAGATGCAAGACATCCAGCTATTCTGTTCCAGAAGACCAAGAAATTAACTTCCTGTTGTGAGTCTGATTGTTTCCAAAAAGTTGCGTTTCAAAATCTTTTACCTTAGGAGGCATTTTCAAAAATGTGTTTTCCGAACACTGTTGTCGTGTAAACACACACTGAAAACACAGCGCTAGTTTTGGTTTTATGTTGATGATGAACAACAATGTTATAGCAGCTTGCTGTATTGCATCATTGACGGTATTTTTTTCATGTTAACACTCCGTCGCTGCTTCTGGGTCTGTCTCCGGCCCCCGTTTACGTCAGGAACACTGTGAGGACCCAGTCCCGGGTTTTTACGACGCTGCATTTGTCCGAAAGCAGTCTCGGTTATATGCCTCTCCTGACTCAGCCTCCAGACTGTGGCGGGGAGAATATGCTGCATCTTCCTCTTAATGTGTGGCTTCAGGGCAAATCCCCTCTGGCTGAATCATTCATCGAAAATCAAGGCACAGGACAAAAAAAAAAAAGCTGCAAACACTTTATCCACTTATCTCGTCGAAATTTGAAATAAAGTTTTGGCCTAACGCAGCTCATCGGAGCATTTTGAACTCTCGATGGAGATGTGCGTTCAGGAAAAGAGCTTCATTTTAACACACTCACCGTTCAACAGTTCAAAAGTTCAACATCATGACAGCAAACTCGCTGGATCGGAATATGTTGCAATTCGAAATGGAAAGACCCACCCAGAGGTCAGAAAATGTATAATTTATAGAAGGGAAAAAAAACATATTCATGATAAATATTCAGTGTATTCATAACAATGCATTTTTGGAGTGAATTAGACTATTGCCAAGCCCATAAGACCCTTTTAGTGAGGTCTTCGCTTCATATTTCCTCCACTTGAATCCTCGATGGATATGCAGAATCCAGCCGTAAATAACGTTGGCCATTAAACTTGCACTCCTGATGTCAAGAGTAAACCTAATAGTGTGTTGACAGACGACCGGCTGCGATATTCCTCTTCTGGAATAATGCAAGTGAGTGAATTATAAAGTAAGTAAACTCAGAGTTTCAATAAGATCTCCACACAGAGTCAGTGTCAAGTGAATTCACTTGGGGCACTCAGAGACAGGAGGTTAAGGAGGATATTGAAATGTGGTCACTGTATATTTTACACACAGCAGCAGATCAGTTATGTGATTTATTCCCAAAAGTAGCTTCTCACTTGGGCGTATATGGCATTAAGTGTGCCAGGTCCAGGTCTAGCTACCCACATGATCATGAACTGAATTTCTGTGGACTTTGCGAGTTTGGGGGGGCCTCTGCGGTTTTGGCTTCTCAAACTCATTGATCAACAAATAAGAAAGGAACAGTGGACACATGCTGGGCCAGTTAGTGCCTAATGTTGGTTGCAGAGGAGAGCCGATGCTTTAAGCCCCTGAGATGCTGCACCAGCATCTTAATTGGCACGCTGCCAGCTGGTGTGTCGGATGAATGAAAGTCACAGTCCTAATTTCCAATTTCCATTAAACTCACACTCATCTTTCCGAACCTCCATACATGCACATCGCTGCAGCAGACGAAACCTGTTCTCTCCTTCACGGTGGAACACCTGAGCAGCAGAGGAAAGTTCCTCCATACTGAACTCGACTGCAGTACGTTCTGTTTTATCACTTTGTTTGCTGGCATGGCGCGCTCAAACCTCAGTAGAGAAGAACTCACTGAGCAAACGGTGCAGCGGTCCAGTCGGCTGATGGGCGAGTCTCAGTCGTGTCCAACATCCTGAGGATTGATTTATTGATTTTTAATAAAGACTCCTATCCTCTTCTGGGTGATTTTAAGCTTCTTCCCTCTGGTTCTTAATCCCAAGGCGCAGAACAAAACATTATACAAAGTGTTTTTTTTTCCTGCCATCAATTAACTAGATAAGAAATAGTGCATTTAATTTTATCCGTTTCATTTATGCTATTTCTCAGCTCTAGTTATTAATGTGACTTTTAAATTTATGCTCTTATCCTAGTTTTTATCCCTGCGGTTGCTTTTATTTCTTTAAGGATTTTTTATTATGTTTTGATTTCATTTATCTTGATCTTATTTGTCTTTGCATCTTATCTGTTTAATTTACCTTGCTGATTTATTGCTGAATGGTGGAACGATGCACAATTTTTTGTTTTTTTTTTCTTCCTTTTTTTTTGCGTTGTCACCCAATCAAGTACCTTTCTGTCAGGTTCAATCTCCCCACGGGAGACTGAAGTAACCTTAAACCTTGTTCCTACATTAGTGAAACCATTTCAGGTTTGTTGTCATCTGGTCAACAAAAACTGCTGCAACGTACATGTATTGTTCACATTAACTATGAATAGGATAGGTTTAAAGTATGGAGGAATGCTTTCTTTCCTTTCCCTCTTTCTGTGGGGTTCACAGCAGTGACACATGCCACGGGATTCTTGGCTTTCAGGATCCAGCGAGCAGGCTCCCTTGGTGGAACAAGCACCAAGCAGATTGCTTTTCTCATCCTCGCCCTGTCAAACACAGTTTGGTTCAACCCACAGTCTTGCCACTCATCCCCACACATGTGTCAGAAGGAGCTGATCTCAAAGACAGTAATGACTGGGCCGCCATTCAGGGTTCATAAGTAAAGTAAGAATGGTTAGAACAAAAAAGCATCAATCATTGTTCCTCTGCTGGGCGACCAAACCACAGGCTTGTTAAGGAAGTTTATTGCTTGGTGAGCTAACAAATTGACAATCAACTGCCTTGTCGCACCTAGTGGAGCAGTAAACTACACCACTGAGATAAGTTAGCCTCCTCACGACAGAGAGCCTCAAGCTACAGCAGCCAGCGCATCGCAGCCAAGCCAGCTTCAGTGACAGAACATGTAATGGTTTCTCTTTGATTGAGTCCATATGTGCAGCGAAAAGTAATGACAGGACACGTCTCTACCACGTCTCTGTTTCAACCTCAAAGATCAGCCACACAAAGTTAGTCCACGACTTTTTCCAGTTGATGAACTGTTGGGTTTTTCTCTGTAAAAGTGCTTTGAAAATTGAATTGAATTGAATTCAGGCTGTATGTGGTGAGAAATACATGCAGGAGATGTTTGTTACAGAAGAGGCAGAATTAAAAAAAAAAAAAAAGTAGCCTTCTGGTTCCATAAAGACATCTGTCTGTGAAATATACAGCTTCTAAAACTGATTTTGTAAAGTTATTGATTGACTTTCTTTTTTCGAATCAACATGGAGGCAACAGCTTCCATCAGACGGAGTTTATTCATTATAACCGTCTGCTCATACACGGTGGCGGCTCAGAATGTGACCTTGTGATGCTTTTATTACAGGACATTAAATACATATATTGTTGCTCAGTGGAAGCATTTACATTTAATGTTGGTAAATTGAAGACACAGATCAAAGTTGGGTTCATTTTGGGGACTTTTATGAATCTGTGTCCAGATGTCTAATGACAATCCCAACATACAAGCCAAGTGTTGAATTCCTGAACCCAACATGGTCTCCAACATTTGGCATTACTTCTCATTAACTGTGACTTCTGGCTTGATATTATGACAAAGCAATCCAAATTCTTTCAGCCAAATATCTGACTTTGTGCTTTTGCCCAAGGGAAGATACACGCCAATCCAATTCTCATTTACCAAACTAAAATTAACTTTTTCTGACTGAGCCTGACGGTCTTCTTCCCCATCATTGAAGTGTCACTCATGAATTTCCTTTTGGTCTGGATGCAGTTCTGATACCTCCATCTGCATCTGTCTCATCAAAGATGCGACGGAGAGCTTAGCATATGCTGTACTGTTTGGTTACTGCGCCACAAAAAGCTTCTCACATCTGAACTGAATCAAAGGTTCAACGCATTGTTTGTGTTTGACTCTTGATTCCACCGGGGAAACGGAGAAATCTCTCCACAAGAATCGAGAACAACTAAACTGTCTGTGGAAAGTTGCGTCTGGATGTAGATCTGTAACTAGGCCACAGCCTCACATTCACAGGAAAAGCTGAAGTTCTTCCCCGGATTGTGACGAGCAGACTGTGTTCGTCGGGACGGTCGGTAAACTTTCCCATCCTATAATAGAAAAACAAGCAGAATGAAAATAGTCTTTCCAAAGTTCACCTCATTTCTTTGCCGCCAGCTGAGGGTAGAAGTTCAGCTTAAACAGATCAAACACGTTACAGCCTCAGCAGTATCAAGCATGAGATGCCAATTTTAGCAATTTAAGGCCACGATCAAAGCTCAGGGTCCAGGTGCTGCTGGGCGTGGCCTCTTCTACCTTCTTTTTTTTTGCCATTTTATTGGCAGATCATCTAAATGCATGGTTCAAATTGGGCTGTGCTCACTATCTCAATTAGTCAAAGCTATGTCGTTGGCATTCCATCAAATAAAACATAATTAGTTTGCCGTCTCCCATTCCCTTTAAGAGCTCAGCGTGCGGGCAATAAAAAGACTCTTCTTCTGCAGAGGAAATCAGGAACGGGCGCCTCAAGATAGCACTGCACCAGCAATATGTCTCTTCTTAGAGCAAATAGACCCAGATTGGGGCATTAGGTGTTTAAACAGCGTGAGTGCTGAACAGCAAAATAACACCTTTATTTGACATTGGCGTGCACGGAGGGTGAGATAGAGAGCGAGATTGTGGGACTCAAGTCGGAGCTGTCAGCTCACCTGTCAATCATACCGGCAGTAAGGTCACTCACTGTCAACACCAAGCTGTGCAGAGCAGAAAGGGTGGTTGTTTTTGAGGTTATGACCGAACCAGCAAGACACTCATATCTCTGTTTGGTGCCATATTGAAACGTGTCATTATCTTTTCTGATTAGGAGAAGAATGTGAGGGTTTAGATTTTTTGATTCTAATCTGTAAAACCAGAGTGAACATCATATTTAGGCATAATGCACGATGCAGTTAGTCCACTAAAGGGTGCTGGATTGGCTGCAGGTGGCTCTTTACTTGGGGAAAGTTACCCAAGAACTACTGCTGTAGGGTCTCCTTCTGTCTGTTTCATACAGATCCTCCAGGAAACGTGGAATATTCCCAATAAAATCTTCCGTAGTGAATACTGTTGGTCCTGTGTCCTGAGGTTGGCACTCAGGTGAAGTGTCCCATCATTACCTGTATCCACAATAAAGATTTAAGATTGAACTCCCGATGTTGACTGTCTGCTCGGTTGCCTGGAACAAATTTCTTGCCATTTGCAGCAATTCTATGTTGCATTTGCCACATTTGTCTGCTGGGGTTGTGTTATTTACAGGGAAATGCGTGCTTCACATCGTCCTGTGGCTCAGGCTGCGATAGTAACCTTCAAACACTAGTTTGAGCTAAAGTCACCTTACATGTGCATTTTCTCATAAAACATCACAAACGGTAACAATTAGGTTCTGTCTGCTTGTCTGTATTTTAGAGTTGATTAATCTCATTGTTTATAGCCAAAACGAATCAGGTTGTGGATTTATGTCAGTCCTGCGAGGGCTTGAAAACGATCTCCACATGACTTGAAATCAATGTTTCTGCTGTCAGCAGTGTAAACATCGACTGGATTCCACGCCCAAAGCTTCTCCAATAATGAAGCACATGATCAGATTCCTCCTGCTGGCTCTGTAACAACATCAAGGCTCTGTTGATAGAGTCGGCTTCTCCAAGCCCTCTCAGCTTTTCCCCCGTCAACCCGTCATTGCAAAGAACATCTGGCAACATTTCAAGTGTTCCAGTGATCGGCGGAGGGCGGACTGATCGATAGGTTTGTTTCAGGTTTAGCAGAACAGCATGTTACCAGTAATCAACCGAATGAAGCAATAAATACGGAAGAATTTTATTCAGTTCTACAGCATCATATGGTAATAAAATGTTGTTTATTGCTATGAAAGAAAACTTCATCAATTATAATAATCAAGTTCATATGTTTACAATTATAAAGACATTTCATGGCAGGTAAAGTGAAACATCTGCAATATGATCAGACAGATCTTCTAGGGAGTGAAAGTTTAATTAGCATCAAAATAGACGTGTTTTTCACAGCATAAAAGCATTTGAGGACAACATCTAAGCAAATGTGAAATGCATGGTTGTATAAATGACTAGGTAATAGCTAGCGAAGGAGGAGGGACATTATCAGAATATGTTCAACTCGGACGTCTGCAACCATCTACAATAAAAAATAATCATTAAAAGTAAGCACAAAAAGCTTCAACCCATTAAGTCCTGACAAAAAGAGAAAGGGTTGAGACTTTTTCTGTCTATTTGGGAAAAGTCCAAAGTCTGTTTGTATCAGGAAGAAGAATAAACCGAGCAGCTGAAGGTCATCTCAGGTGATATGCAGTACAGAACTGTGCAAAACCTTTTTAAAGATTCTTGAACAAGGGGAGAGGACTATTACGATGTACTCAAGTATCTTGAAATGAAGCAAACCTAAAAAACGCTGCCGTCTAACCTGAGCCTGAAAATGCTTTTAAGTAGCCATCACAACACATGCAATAATCAGACGTGATTTATGTTATCCCCATAAAGAAACGACTTTTGAAGTATAAAAACTATACTACCTCTGCAACAACTCATTAATGGTCACTTGAGAGAAAAAAATGCACCAATTAATTTGTAGAAACACATTTCAAACCTTTGAGACGGGGTTCATGTACAAAACAGACCAAGGCGAAACTAGAAATATCTGTCTGTGATAAAAGAGCCGTTTCAAAACAAGTCCAACATGAATGCAATGTGTTGACTGAACCAATGCAGCTTTGTTCGTTCAAAACTCCATTTCAGCACGTCAGATTGCTAGAAACCTGTAAGAATGAAACCTAGACCATGAACATCTCCTTTACCCGACTGCAACTGGCAATTCTGCAGTGATTCAAGTACACAGTGTGTAGGCTTTGTTTCAAAGAGGATCACATGTTCAGTTCTCTCCAGGAGCCAAAGTGGCCACCATCACCAATGGGATATGTTTTCTCAACCTGTATTCTCTTTGAAAGAAGAGCGGAATTACATAAGCATGGCATTGAGCAGCTATGTCTAATGAAATGCATGTATTCATTCTCAGTGTATGAAAAGGTGTGTGTGTCTCACTTTCCCTCCCACTAAGCAGCTGTGGGTGAACAGCAAGCAGCCTGCATCAAACTGATAATGAATCTTTCCAACTAAAACCAACAAGAACCGAGAAAATAGCTCGAATCGCTGTAATGAAACCGTCATATGGGGAAAATAGTGAGAACGAGACCATCTTTGAGCTATACGATCAGCGATTGATCGTACAGTTCGCTAACGGGATTACCTCCCCTTTCAGAGTCCTCTACCACTCAGCAACGTATAGCCATTATATCTGTAACTGAATGAACAAACTGTGGGCAGTCTAGAAGCCAGCATGTTGGCAACTTCATTACACTTGGTTGAATGGAGGCCCGTGTCTTGCCAGAGAATGCAGCAGCTGTGAAAAGGCTGACATTTGCAAGGATAAGCCGCTCTATCTGAGCGCCACACATGTTTTATGGGTTTTCATATTCATATTCACAGCGCGCTGCAGAAAGCGGGACTGAATTCCTCCCTCACATCTGCACAGAAGGAGACTGCCCAAGCTTGGTTGTACTGGAAAATAGGCTTAGGCATGTTTTTTCCCCTTGATTTCCCCTCTGATGTTGCTCCGTTACTGTTTTTATCCTGAAGAATATTCAGATATCAACCTGTATCACTGCATTCATTGAAATCCTCTGGAGAGAACAGGCTGAAAACTGATTCAATAAAGATAGTGGAAAACTGGAAATACTTTTTACCGCTTTAGCTACAGGGCGAATGCTGTAGCTGTATGCATACGAGGAGACAGCGGTACATGTGAAACTCGGATTGTGTTTGTGTTATCAGATTAGTGTGTATGTAATGATAATGTGTGTTTGTTTTGCTATTTGTGTACTGATCTCAGTGTGGGAGCAAATTACTGCGTGTGTGTGTGTGTGTGTGTAATGACATTTGTTTGTGCATACAAATCTGCGTGTGAACAAATGTAATTACATACTGACTAATTTCTTTACAGGCCCACACACACACACACACACACACACACACACACACACACACACACACACACGCGTGCATGCTGGTGTATGTACACATCTAATTACGTACACATCTAATGGCGAAAACCACACAAAGAGATATTTGATGTTCAGACAACATGGAATAACATTGATGGAGATTTAGCTATAAAAGTCAATGAAGCAAAAAAAAAAAAAATAGAAATAAAAATAACTTCCTACCTTTCCGACATACTGAGGCTCGGGTCCGATGTGTTCCTCCAGGACAAAGAACTGGTTCCAGATCCAGCCTTTCTTCAGTCGGTGGCTCACGTCCTCTGCAGTCTTGGTCTGGTTCTTTTGTCCTCTCGTGGAGGTCCTGGAGCCGTGGGAGTCCGGCTTGACATTTATTTCCGAAGATGCTCGGAGTTTGGAGCGCGGCTTAGGGCTGGAAAGGGAAGCTGGGATTGCAACGGGCTTGAGACTCCCTGAAGAGTTCGACCTTTGATTTAGACCGGACTGTGGCGATACCTTCGGGTTAGAGGTGGACTCCGGATTGCCCTTAGACCCAGATTTAGAGTTGATGTCTGCCTTGGCCCTTGGCTGAGACTCAGTCTTTGATTTTGGATTAGCCTTGGGGCTGACCTTTGTAAATTGCCTGTGATTGTTTGATGCATTTCTTGTCCCTTGAGTAGAACTAGAATTGGAAGCCAGTCCTTGCCTTGTATTTAAAACCTGCTTGGGCAGATGCTGGAGCTTTATCCTTGTGTTTGAGCTTAATGCAGCCTGAAAACTTCCCAGAGGGAAGTTTGTGTTGAATCCAGAGTCGTCTGGGAGGAAGGACGCCGTGTCACGCCGGGGCTTGAGCTGGGTCCTGCTCCGGAGGTCTTGGCTGGAGCCTGAGAGCTGGTTTGGTTGGGACATGAGTCTTTCAGGGCCGGTAGTTGCGGGCGGTGTTGGATCGGGTGATTTAGGCCTCAATTCTGCGTACGGGCTTAAGTTAGGGTTTGCATGAGGACTCAGACTGACCTGGGCCCCATAACAACTCTGGGAGACAACACAAAGGAAGACCACCAGAGGACAAAGACAGGAAAGTGCAGCCGCCTCGGCCGAAACTCTCATTGTCAAGTAAAGAATGGTCCAGAAATGTGTCCGCCTCTCACCTCCACTGCGCCATGCCAGCTTGGACATCCAAAAACGCACTCTGACACAGTATGCAGTACTTTCCACAGTGTGGAGAAGCCCAGCGTGTCCTCATGGTGCAGTTCAACGATTCGTTTCGTGCAGTTTTCTCAGAAAAGCTACAGAGAGTCCCATAATGTCCAAACGGAGAAACATCTTGGTAAATTCAGGAAATTACAGGAAAAAAGGGGCAACTAATCCATATGTTTGGAGTACAGTCCATCGTAAACTTGTGTTTTAGCAATGTTGAAACATCCGCTACGACCAAAAGGGTTTTTCTTCCATATTGAAATTGTGACGTCAACAGCTGGTGGTTGTTTCAGGTCAACAGCACAAAGATCTGAAACACAGAGAACATATTGAAAGGGTTATCATTGGGGTAAACGCTGTATATCCACTGCTCTGTCAGTCAGTATTGCATTTTACCCATTACCCATAATGCACCACTCAGCGGTATCCATGAGCCAGATTGTGGATGTTTTTACGATCCGCCCTTCTCTACTTCTCGGCCGGCGCTCTCTGCATTCACTGATGTGATTGGTTGATATTGATATTTACCGGACAGCATGAGAACTGACGGGCCAATCAGAGGTGCAATGGGTGGCTCATCACGAGGCAAACGGTGCTAACAGATAAATTATAACAAATTTAAGTAACAATGAACAAATACTTCAGAAGAATTCTGAAATAAAGTCATCTTGAATAATTCAATTTAGGAGCTGTTTTCAAAGAATTGTGTACCCACTTCTCCAGGTATCAACATACCACTGGCTACCTTTATTTTTTTTAAATCATAATAGTATCGACATGCAAAGAACATACATACACTGATGATTATACTAAATTAAACCAGAACCATTTTTGAGAAACTCTTGAATAATGAATATATTTGAGGACCATTTCCAAAGTTTAGAATTCAGTAACTTTTATCTTCCAAAAAAATCTCCTAATAATCAAGAGTAATCTGTCAAATCCGGCCATGGGCCCAATGCAAGACCTGATTACAGACAGCGTTGTCATTTTATTCAGGTTTTTAGCATAATCCTAATTGCCAGTTTGCACAGAATGCCAGTTCTCTAATCACCTTCCAAAATTCACAGATGGTGGTGTTTACTCCGTCTATGTGTTGTTTTTGTCGCGAGCATATGGCATTTTACAAATTACACTTATCTCCTCCAACTATAAAAACACAAAGGGAAAAAAAATAGGATGGGAATAGACGAGCTTTCAAGTGGAGTTTCAGCCGCCTGCCTGGAGTGGCTTTTCTCAATGACACCATGAGTTCACCACAAAAAGATGAGACAGTGAGAAGCTCCACTGTGATGTTGATTTACTTGATGGCTTTTGACACCAATAATTATGTATTTCATTTCTGTTGGCTTACTTATGGTTGACAGTATTATTGGTGTTTTTATTGGGAACATATTTTCTATAATTAGGCCAGAAACTGTTTAACAATAGCAGCTGGGAATGAAGAGGCTTCAGCGATGACAGCAGGCACCGAGGCCTTGTGTTATATATTAATGTGGGACGTGCAGGAAGGAAAAAGCAGCTTTTAGATACCCCGAGGCTAAATTTAGCAGTATTGATGAGCTTCAACATTATCACTTTTCCTATCCGGCCTGATCTCCTCCACACAGGATCATACATGCACACTGAGGTCAGATCACAGAGGCTGATGTGGCGATTAGGAGGTCAGTGCACGTCAGAAAAGTCAATAAGAACAGTGAACGATGCGAAGCCATCGCAGTTCAGGACACGGCAGAAGATGTAGGAAGACGGGGTCAACACAGAAGTTTTTGTATACATGAAAGGTCAGAGCACAGCGAAGCAGAGAAGTCAGTGTTTACACACACACACACACACGCTGAGCAGAGAAGCTGCTGTGGAGACTGATGAGCAGAGCCGTACTGACATGAATGCACCACATGGCAGAGCAGAGAGGTTGATGAGGGTCGGTGCAAATCAGCGGAGACACCAGGTCAGCAGCTTCTGGAAGGCTTCAGGTGAGCACAAAGGAAAAAAAAAAGAAAAAACAGGCCACCAGAGGATCCAGGTCTGACGCCTAAGCTCGCTGGTACACCAGCTACGTAATCACCAGAGGCTTTTGGAGGAGGAGAGTTAGTTTAAAGCTATAGTGCGTAACTTTTAAATGTCTATGAACGTCCGTTTTAGCCAAGCCACTACTAGTGGAGATGACAAAATGCAGATTAAGCCGATTGGCTCCTCTAATATGTCGCGGGATTTTTCAGTATATATAATTATTGCTTTGCGTGTCGACCGGCGACATTCCCGCGCTGGCGCGCAGGAAATTACGCATTTTACGTCACAGCAAGAAGGGAGGGGGAGGACGCGTGGAGGGTCTCATAGCAACAGGCTCAGCTCACAGGCTCAGGCAGACCGAGGAAGCGACATGCTACTTCAGGGTTCAGTCCGGGCGCCCCGCCCGCGCTAAGTTGTGCAGCACCCGGTCAACGGAGGAAAAAAAAAGAAAAAAAAAAACCTCTCAGATGGTGAACACCGGCAGCATTAGCGGCGTTAGCAGCCAGCAGCGTTAGCAGTAACACCACACGCTACCCCCCACCCCACCCCACCCCACCCCACCCCACCCCACCCCACCGCCAAACTCTTTTCCTGTAGGAAACACTGTACTTTGTGTGTAACACTTCGTTTTTCATCAAGAAGCAGCTACTGGAGACCAACGGACAACAAATGATTTCTGCTGACCACCACTGGGTCTTTTCATCCACTAACCTGTCAGTTACACATTAGCAGGCACCTTGTCTCCCGTATTAATAAGCTATTTACATTTCTGTGGCAAAAAAAAGAAAACAATAATTACCTCTTAGAAAGAATCCATCTTTTTTTTCACCAGCTGTCCTTATTCACGCAGAATAAAAACCGTTTCCAACTGTGATTCGCGCTGTGGAAACGCGAATCACCGTGGCAGATTGGGGGGTGGGGGGGGGGCACTGGGGACACCCGAGCGTACGTCATATGGAAGCGCCGGCTTTATTGTTGTAATAACGCAGAATTCCGCTAGAGGGCGACCGAAGTTACGCACTATAGCTTTAACTGCTCGGTCGATCCAGGAGCTCCATGCTAAAGAGCAACAGGTCTCACACACCAGCGATACGATGCCGACACACAGGTCTGAAGACGCCATCATGCTCAATTCTAATGTCTCGCCAACAAGGAAGACTAATAAAGACTGTACAGAACAGTTCCTTGATGTTCCTCATGAAAGCTTGACTAACTGTTTTGCACACTGTCCAATATCAACATAAATTGTTGTTGGACAAACACTTTTTTTATAGTGAAACATCACAGGAGAACGGCTGAAAGGAGCAGACCAGAGACCGGACACATCACCCGGTTCCACCCAGACCCAGAGAACTGAAAGAATAAAGTTGGATTGATTAATGCATTAATTTTGCATGTGAATCTGTGTGTGCCAGGATGTGAAATTAACTTTTTAAGCCATTGATAAATGTGTCCAAGTTTGATTTACTCAATCGTAACAGTATGATCATTTTGTGCCTTAAAGCCACAAACCACTTCATGTTAAACAGCATTTGGCTGGAGCTTATTCCAGTGGGTTGGAGCACGCTGAAGAATTACTTTAGGAATAAATATTGTCCATTAAAATGTTGAAACAAGTTGTAACAGCTATCTGATTGCCCTTTAAGAACGTTGCACCTCTATTGGACAATTAAAACGGACTTTTTAACATACTTGTATTCATATTAATCGCTTGTTTGTCATGTTAAATTGATGTAGAGGATCATTTTCAGTGTTTTTGCTCTTTTGTCAAAGTATGTCATGAATTCAGAACATTTAAGATCAATTTTCCAAAACACTATTGAATTATTTTATGCTGTATGAAACACAGAGCCAGGTGAAGCTGCACACTGGAGTTCCTCTTGATAAAGGAAGAAGACGGGATGAGAAGAGGCCACAAACCAGCTACATCCTCCCAGCCGTATCCATCCTGCTCTCTGAATCCTCCCCCCTTCTGTTGTCTCACTTTCCCAGTTCAACTCTTTCCGCGATCCAATTAGCATATTTTACCTCTTTCTTGAAAACAACAGGAACAAACAACAAGTCTAGCATTCGGCTGTCGACGACTGTGCAGGGTTAGGCGTCTGCGGACCGCTGCCGCCGCTCCGATCGGCGGGCCGGCTGGCGGCTTTCCGGGTTCCCTGTCCTTATTTGAATGGATGTGCTGCGCATGAAGCCTTGGGGATTTTATTTATTATTTTTGCATTACTTTCAATCAAGATCAGTTCACCTGCCAGCTGCAGCAGGCTCATCTGCGAGCGAGCAAAGCATAAACAACACGCAAGTGATGAATGTTTTATCTGCGTTGGCAGAGAGGGAGCCTCTGCAGGAACCAGCCTCTGCCTCTTCCTCGCCTCTCCGCTCTGTCAGAACGCAGTAACTGATGTCGAATGAGACGATTAGAAGAGCGCGGTGTGAATGCATTACCTGAACATGAGAGGGTGATTTCGGGCTGTGGCCAAGTGAATGTGCAAACAAAAAATGTGAGATGAGTGTTGTTGGAGTCCGAGATGATATTTTTGAAAGGATGAGGTTGTTTTCCTGTCTGCTGTGGCCTGCATCCAGGCTGTGATTTCTGCAGAGGATTTGTTGAGAAACCAGAGAGGAGGAAGTTTCCACTGAAGAAGACGGGAGGGTTGTTTCCCAGAATGCCTTATTTGTTCGTGCCTCTTACTGGAATCCATCATAAAAACACATTTCAAACACAGTGTTACAACTGAATGTCAGTTAATGCAAAGAAGATCAATGAAATAAAGTGATCTGAAAAATCCAAAACTTTTTTGATTTTCACTTTAAAGTCGGTTCTCAGACTAACAAGCCTTCATCAGCGGAGGATCCACTGTGGCTGTAAAGAGGAGGACACGGTCAGCGACTGTTCTCTGTAGGCTGAGGAGTCCCGACTGCTCTCAGCTAAAGAGAAAGAAAACCCCCCCCCCCACCACAACACTAAAACCCAGCTGCAGCTGAACTGTTGATGAAAGATACAATGGATCCAAGCTTTCATGTTGTTTACGCCAAATTCCAAGCGTGGAAATAAAGAGTCTTCAGACCAGACATCGTTTTCTTCAATGTTCTGGTGGCCAGTTTCAGTGAGTCTGCAGCTCCAGACGTTTGTCTTTTTCCTCTTGATGAGCGATCGCTGGCATCACCCTACTTGGATTTAAAGAAACATTTATTTCGTTCGGTCTGTAAGTGAAGACACTTTAACCACTATGGGAAGGTTTTCGCCCCTCTGTATTAAATATTTCAACAAAAGAGGGATGAAGTAGACCCTATTGTGGGGAGATGACCCACTCCTACCAGCACTGAACACCCTACAGACCAATCCCGTCACTAATGAGTGAATCAGTCAGACTTTAATCAAGTTCAGCGTGTCCGTTATGAAATATTGTCCCATGGAAAAAAAAAGCCTGCTTCTCTGACCGTTGTGGTCTTTGCAATCGCAAGTTTTGCCACATAAAAGAGGTAAATGCTGACTCATAAAAAAACTGTGAGAACCCTCATAATCAAGAGGGTTTTCTGACCTCTTGCAGTGGCCAGAAAAGATATCGGAGCCGGTGTTATCAATTATGGATGACCCCAACCACCCTCTCCATCCCAGCGTGGAGAGGCAGCGGAAGCTGCTGCGGCTTCGCCACCACCATCACCGGTTCAGGACATGTTTTCCACCAGCAGCAGTAACTCTGAATAACACTTCACCTCTGGCTAAAGGTGAACTCTCCTGACGATCAACATCACAGTCGGCCCACTCACTCTGCTGTCAGAGAGCGTTTCACTGTACTGTCCCACTAAATGTATTATTGTGTGTATTTATATCCATGGCCTGGGTATTGTTAGTTTTTATTCATTCTCACTCGTGTATTTAATTTATGCACATTCCAACAACTTCACACTATCTATCTATCTATCTATCTATCTATCTATCTATCTAAACGGTGAGTAAAAATCATTGCAATAATTAATGTATTAACTATGGTCTTGTTTCCATGGCGATTTCAAGGGAAATTTAATTAAATATACTGGTTTAAATCAATAATATTTTTTGGGCACATCCACAACAATAGCAGACATATTTGACATTACTTCTGTGATAAAGTGAACATTCACTGCCCCATTTCTAGCAGGACCTGTTCGAAAAAGAAAGACAACTTAAAGCAAACGTGTCAAACATAAGGACCGTGGGCCAAAGCCGGTCCACAAGAGCCTCCAATCTGGCCCACCATAAGGAAATCATTGATTTTTGAACACATTTATTGAGATTAGTGGAACCAAAACACTGACTCTGAAGCTGAGATATGGGTGATGCTGCCATGAAAGATAACAAACTAGCATTAGTCTCAACGTCTGAGTGAATTTGGAAAAAAACAGGCATAATGCAACAGCTATAGGAGACGTTTTTTGAGCATTTCACTGTGTTTTATGAAGTAATTTTTAGTGGTAATTGAAAGTTTTGTGGAAATATCAATAAAATATAGACATTCTCATCATTTACTCTGCACTACAACAAAGAAATACTTTAAAGTTTAAACAAAGGTTATTATAGCATTGCAAATATATTATTGTACTGATCCAGCCCACTCAAGGTCAATAGGGTAAACTGTACTGTATGTGGCTTCTGAACTAAGATGTGTTCGACGGCCCTGGCTTAAAGTAACTTCATTGGTTATTTCACACTCTTCTCGTGTGTGTGTGTGTGTGTGTGTGTGTGTGTGTGTGTGTGTGTATGTGTCTGTGTGTGGCTGCATTAACAAAAAAACAGAAAAACAAACTACTGAGCAGAGCAGCTGTCATCATAATAACATGTTTTCTCTGAGAGGAAAAGGGAAAAGTGACGCCGTTTCCAGCGATTGTGGGATAAATTGTGTGGCGAAAAAGGGACTGCAGGCAGATTAGTTCAGCACCGGGGTTCTGTTAAGTTGGAGAAAATGATGTTGAAATACATGGGGAAAGCGGAGAAAGTGGTCTGAATATCTGTCTCACTGCTGATGTGATATTTTCCTTAATGATAACCATTGTGTCTGTTCTGATTTCACGCGTCTCCATCGTGAATGCAGGGAAGTGCTGCACCGCCGCTGTAAGTTGAACGAATTTGACAGCCAAGGGTTCGGCCTCACCAAGAGCCATTTGAAGCTACAAGGACCTAATAAGCTTTAATGAGGGGATGAGCCACGAGCATGTCATGTCCCGGAAATATTAGTAAAACGGGAAGGAGAACAACATTTAAACTCTCTCCATTTAGTTTTATTTTTACTTTAATTGGAGCCATTCTTCAAAGTAAATGTGGTCTGTGGAGTTTCCCAGTGAGTCCCTGAAGGCTTTCCCCTCAACGAGGACGGTATATTACTTAAAATCGTCATGACGTGAAGGTTGTAACCTCAATCGACTGTCAGATGTAGCATTTGCAGACTTATCAAAAACACCTGTGGATTGTAATTATCAATTTTTATTTTAACAGTTCCTTTTACCTGTGCCAGTGCTTGTAGGCTCCCATTCAAAAGGTGGTATCAGTGTATTCAAGGCATTTTTAAACACATTTCTCATTAAAGGTAAAAAAAAAAAAAAAAAGTCACTCTGTATACTAATGAACTTTGGGAAAACGGGTTTCTGTATGTTTTGATTAATTTTCTCATCAAATGAGAGCAGGTAATGAAGTTTCCAATGATGGTGCTAAACTGTCATTAGAGGTTTCAGTGTGAAAGATTGAGAATTAAATTCCTGGCTTCAGTGAAATAACTGTTGAATGCTCTGACTATTTCCTGCATCATGTATTGATCTGTCAAAAAAAAAAAAAAAACTCCGAGAACAGAGAAGTTTTCGAGCGACTTTTCTCCAAAAAAAGCATAAACAGTTTTAATGTTAGCGTTAAAGAGTAAATACCGGCTGTTAGCGCTCTTAAACAAAGGTAATGCTCATTAGAGTTTACAGTTTTTAGTACAGCAGGCGGCTGGAGTTTGAGGACATGTTTTGCCGAGAGCTGAACTTTTGGCTTTTCATCATTTGATGTAACTTCTTTGAACTTGAAAAAAATATTATGTACCATTAAGCTCTCTAGAGTTTAGCAATTTTCTCTTGATTCTTCTTCATTCAAGAGAAAGTATCTTATTTTTATTGGTTTTAGTTTTGTCTTTTTTTTTAATCTTTCTTCTATCTTCTGTTTAAGGCAGGATAGCAGAAAAAAAAAACATTGTTAGTGAGCAGCTAATCATACGGCTAAGGAATGTGAGGCTCGTTCTCTCATGCTGGTGATTAAAATTCCACCAAAAACTGCTGCTGGTACTTTGATTCCGGCAGTTTCTCCTCCTCACCGTGGCCAGATGTACAGCTCGATATACGAAAGGGTGAGCGCAGACTAATTCAACCAGATAAAAGTGTTAAATTTGCTGCCGCTTCTCATGTTTATAGTAACTCTAAACAGTCATTGATCAAACAGTTTTAACGGACGCGCACAAATGGGTGTAACTAACTGCCCTTCTGCCGCCGTCCAAGGGTAAAAAAAAAAAGGGCCGGCTACAGTTTCTTTTAGCTTCCAGAGAGCTATCAAAACCAATTAGCCACGGATTAGCATCCAATGTTGCTAATTATGATGCTAATTGGAAGGGAATACACAGCGGACCTGTGAAGGAAGGCTGGAGCTCTGACCTGAATACTGACACGGTGTCTGACTTCCACTTAAACGGTTTGTGTGGCGGTCACTATCTATCTATCTATTGGTGGTACAGCGTTGTATTTAGAGGAGTTTCACTTTTAAATGATGAAACATGAAGATTATAGTCACTGGTAGAGATACTGTTTGCCTTCCCTGTGAGGAAATCCAGACTCCTGCAGGAGTATCTCAGCCGACTCGCCATATCTCTCCTCTCCAATGCTCTGACTTTTCATTTCTATCAGTAAGACAAAATGAAACTTGTGTAGAACGTTTCAAAAGCTGCCCATAAACCATTGTTGTGATCATCCATTTTTTCTAAATGCCAAGCCTTTAAAGGGAACGCACTGAGTCTTATTCACTGCTCTGCTTTAAAAAGTGGGCTGGGGGTTCCTTCCTCCAAAACAAAGGAGCCTTCTTCTATCACGTTCTCCCACATCAGCCATTAAAGCAACACAAAATCATTTCATACCCCAGGCCAATAAAAAAAAAGACAAAAACGCAGCAGCGAAACAGGGATTACGACGTAATTGCACATTAAATTCCTCTTAATTCCCCTCGACTCTGTTGCATGAGTTGCTTTGCACACATTTTCATGTGTGGCATGGGAACAGACTCATTTTCTACATTGCATCTTACCTTACTTTTGTGATAAAACCATAAGCGTGGATGTGTGCCTCTTTGCATACTGAGATGAGTCTTTTTTAGAGTTTATGGATTTGGCTCATATCAGAGAACCCCCCCCCCCCCCTCCCCCCGGTGAGCTGTAAGCCCGGCCGCCTGCTGCTCCTAAATTGACCCCCCACCAGGCCTAAGCATGTGAGATTTTAAAATGTATTTGAAAATCAGATTATAATGGATGCAGCCCCCGCAGTGGAAGTCTTCAGCGCGGAGGTGGCAGCACCCACAGCAGCGCAGCCCCCTCTTCACCTGCAGTCTGGGACGGATTCCAGCCCGGCGATGAGACTCTGGGGATGTAAAAAGCTTGGATGGAATGACAGAATTTGATGGGCTAATCAAAACTCTCAACTTCTGAGAGCCTCTACAGCGTTTGGCGTCATTTAGTGTAGCGTGAATAACAAGTTTAGCAGCAGCAGGAGGTGAAGAAGTGGAATTATTGAAATGCTCGGAGCCACGTGAACGTAGCTGTGCAGGTGAAACACAGAGGAAGAGGAAGAGGAAGAGGAAGAGGAGATGCTTAAAAAAAAGCTGCTATGTCTGCAGGTACAGTGACAAATGTACCAGTAACAGCTACATTTAGAGCAGAAGGAGATCCAAAGCATCCCTGTGAGATGAGAAACCTGACATTTTGTGTTTCATACATGTGAGATGAGTAGTCAATTTTTTTTCACATGATTTTTTTACATAATGACTTTTTTTTTATGTAGACTGTTTATTTTTTACCTTTTATACATGAACGCATCTCATGTCTCTCTAATGCTTTTACTCATTTTGTTCCCCAACTCCACTGAAATATGCTGGAAAATTTCGATTAAAATTTAAAACTTTCAGGTTAAATTTTAAGGCGAAAGCAGATGTTTTAATTTGTTCAACACAACTTCAAACTGAGTGGTGACAACTTTAAATTGCAGTTTTACTTCATTGCACAGCTCTTGCCCTGTTCTCATTACCTTTAGGAAACATTTACACAATGTTTTTAAGTGAAAACTTCAAAAGTAGATACTTGGATTCACTGAAAGTATAACTCTTTGAAAGCGCTTCGACCCCATCCCCCTGTTAACGGACAAGAGTGTGACTTTTCTGAAACGCGGCTCCAGTGTATGCAAACTATAATAATAGTTTCCTCACATATGTAAGCAGATAAACAGCAGCTTTAATGTTTGTCTCCAGAGTGCCGTGACTTCCAGTTCATATTCTCCTGGGACCTGGCAGTTTTATACTCGACAGTCACCCAGCATAACAATTCGACTTTATAATGTGCACATAAATATCTGTGATGTCGCCACTGTTCATGTTTATATCATATTGTTATCTGCACAAGCTGTGTTGTATCATTACAAAACCAAACAACAGCGCCTACTAGTGGCTCAATCTGAAAACCACGTCTGCAAATACTTTTTCACTTGACACGTTATGTAAATGAGGTCTTCATAATAATTTAAACCTCTCTTTACTGCTTTTACATTTCATTGAACTGAAAAATTAATTTTAAAGTTTATTAGTAGTTTTAGTACAATAGAGCGAGCAGTGTAGAGACTCACATCATATTTGTGTAACTTATTTTTTACAGAATTCTGACCGGCTAGCCTCGCTTTATGTATCCCGTCACACTCCTCTCATCGCACTTCTTAACCAGGTTTTTATGCGGGTTTGAGTAAATTGAGGTTTCTGTGAAAACATAGAGGAGAACATATCCATTGTGTAAATCCCTGAGTATGTGTAAACATGGCTTTGTAAACATCTACAACCACTGACTTAGTAGATAATCCATAATTGCATTTCACAGTTTTTAAAGTCTGATAAAAGCCTGTTTAAACAGCTCCAAAAAAAAACCCAAAGTACTTCTTATTATATGACTACTTTCCTCTAAATGTTAAAAGTGTAATGTATTCTTCCACCGCCTTGTATATTTTTACACCTCTTCTTAAGGTCCGGAGGTTACACGCATCCGCAGCTACAAGCAGCACTTAATATAATACACTTTACACTTGATGCACTTGGGCTTTGTTTGAGGGACGTTCAACAAAGCCCTTTATATTTCCATCCTTTTAAAGAAATGCAATTCATTTGCTCTGGAAATGTACAGAACTGTCCTGTTAGGTTCTATTATCATGCAAGGCCAAGCTCAAGGAGGTAGTGACAGAGAGAGCCAAGGCTGCAGTGGTGGCTGGATGAATGGAAGTGAACCTCAGTGCGCCTCAGTCTCACTCTCTTGACTTTTAAATGAAGATTTTCGTCGTAGCGGGTTTTCTTTTTCTCTGTTTGCAAGAGTCCTGGATTACTGTTGGTGGGTTTGTCTGGGCGTGTACTCGTCACCAGGCAGATTTCGAGTGCTGCTGATGCTGTAAATACCGAGCGGCACTAATTGACAGAGCGGGACCCAACGTGTGAACGTCGACGCCGCGAACATATGCTCGCTGCAGCGAGGTCAGACGGAGCCGCTCACGGGGACATCGCTGCAAATCAACGGAGTTGAAGGACGTATGTAGCCTGTGGCTCTGCTCTCACAATTTAGCGAGCCTTCAGTCATAGCCTCGCTCATCGAAGCAAAACGCTGTTGCAGTCTCCGCTTAAAAGACCCGGGTCTGTGGGGGCCGCTAATGCACTCTCTCTGCCGAGGAAGCGCGCACTCTTTACACTACATGAATAATTTCACTAACTTTACCGGCTGCTAAGATGTCTCCTGATACTTTACATGAATGTGAGGAGAAGTCATAAGTAAACATCTTCCTCCTCGCTGACAGCTGCAATATGGACTCATACAGAAACCCAGGAATCCTTTACAATCGGTGCGTCCTCAAACAAAACCAAGTCCTTGAAAATCAAAAATGCAACTATGAAATATCTTCATACGTTTCAGTGGACAAGTAAATAAAGAAAACATGAAATAATGAATCGGAATAACTCCAACTCTTTCACAGAATATCTCTTACTGTTTTCCTCAATATAGTAATGTAAAGAACAAAACAGCCTCCTTCGATCTGTAAATGTGTACAGATGAGGAGACAGTGCTGCTGGCGCGTCTACATTATCTCCCACCATTTCAGAGCATAATAGAGCTGTCAGCAGGGATAGGATTGAGGATCGAGGTGCACTGGGCGACGAAAACTGAACATTTTCATGAATTTCGGCTGTAAAACCCAGCCTACCTGAGGTGAAAGCCTGCAACTGGTAAAATGCCAAAGATGTTTTTTTTAAATCTTTCATTCAGATCCAAACAGACTTCCGCACTAATATATTTTAATTAGAAATTTATGAGGAAATGAGACATCAGTCAGTGTGCAGCCAAGTACCCCAGTGTGTTTTACAGCACCAGTTTCCCTCTCAATTACCGAGAGCTGGCAACCCTGCTTCACTTAGCTCCACTCATTGATTTATTTGATGTGGTTTGTTGGGTCTGCTGGTGATGTAGCGTTAACCACTGCGAGATGGAGGTGAGTCTGTAATCAGCGTGGGTGTGTGTGAGAGGACGGATCTCTCTATCGTCTCCAGCGAGTCTCGTCCTCCCTATTGATGAGGAAACCTTCAGTTGGTTGGATATGAATCAACAGGCCAGTGGTTCATGAAACCACAAATAGGTTGCAGTATTGAGCGTTCAGCAGCTTTTATTTTCTTCCCAGATCATCTCTGGAGGGCTTCTCTTTTTGTGCTATTTGAGACGTATTTGGTTCTAGATAAGACAATTCTGAGTCGCTCACATTAATGGGAGGAAATGGGCATTTGCATGGATGGACAACCAGTTCGGATTGTTATTACGGTGACTCTAAAACTATCAAGTCCAGCAGAACACGGATGAGGAGTCATGACACTCTGGAGGAAAGGATTATTGTCTGTCTTTGCTGTTGTGTACAAGGACATCAGAAGCACAATGAAAGTTTTCCACCTTCACAAAATCTCACGTGTACGGAGCCTCCGTCCGCCTTCATTACCGTCGTGAACGACGGAAACGTTTCTCAGAGATCTGCAGGCCATTTGAAACTCCTCATTATGCTCCTGAAAGTGGTGTAAGATGACTGCAGCGTTGCGCCAGAGTCACTGTTCTGGCCACAGAGCTCATAAAGGTGTGAGCCCGGTCAGCAGCTACACTTGAGTAGTCTGCGGGGCTTAAACAATGCTCAGCTGGTCCTAAGCCGCCAAAAACAATCTCCCCATCAAACAAGCATCACTGCCCTCATGGATGGAGAGCATGGCCGCCTCCCGTTCTTGTTCTTCCAGCTGTAGTCGTCTGTGGCTGCAGCTTTATCCGCTTCATGTCGATAAAGCCTTTCAGGGATGATCTTCTGCAGACCTCAGCTGTAACCAGTCGTCATTCTCCGACTTTCTGTTACTTGTTGTCTCTCTGTCACTTCCTGTACGTCTGATCCTTCTCTTCTGACTACAAGGCATGTCCAACTGGAAGACTGCTTTCCCCAACATATTCTCTCTGTTTCACACATTCGGAAGAAGCCCCACAGATGGTTGTTTGTGAAAAAGTCCTGCAGATCAGCGGTTTATGAGACCAACAACCAGGCTGCATTCAAAGTCTCTTTCATCACCTTCCTCCGTCTCTTCTGTTTGAAATTCAGCAGCTGCTCTTCACCTTGCCGTCGTGCATAGGCTTGCTATCATGGGATGGATGATTCGATGGATGTGCTAACAAGCGGTTCAACAGGTGCAGAGGATGAGTGCCGTTTCACCCTTTACATTTCCCAGCCCTTCTCTCACTCAGATGTCACTGTTTTAACACCAACCACAGCAGCGCAAACATGACTAACTGATGCCTTAAGATCCTGAATAAAACGTGAAAATCACAAATTGGCACAGTTAATCATTGTTAACGTTTGCAGCACATCGTTCTGTGTGCGCACGTGGTTTCAAGACAGAAACAACAGCACCCACTAGTGCGCCAACATGCTAGCTACACCGTTTTTAGCGTTTCAACCATTTCGGATATCATTTTTAGAAAACCTTTCTGAAATGAAAATGCAAAAACAATGTGTTTTCACATGAAATGTGATAAAACAAGGTCGAAAACTGTCATTCAATTTGTACTTCACTGACAAGCAAAACACCATGGAGCTTTTCTGCAGCTCTGTTAGAATTCAATTCCGTTGTATTTATACAGATGCCGAATACAACACAGTCGTCTCATTTGTGCCGTTTACCCATTATCTCCGATTTGTGGCCAGGGGCGAGATGGGGGATGCTGTTCTAAATGCCATTTACAGGTGGTGTATTGGTAACAACCATCAATTCAATCTGACGATAATGTTTTCACTGCTGTGGTGTAAACCGTTTGCTTCGACAAGCTGCAGCCATCCAGCTAAATTAGTCTCTGCATTGCATATGTGACCCACAGCGCGCTCATGAATATCTGCAAAAGACAAAAGAAGCTCATGTGCCACATGTGCCGTTACAAACCATGTCAGCTGTGACGCATAAAGTCACAGCTGACATGTTCATTCGCTGGAGCTGTGTCCATGGGGCTCAGAGGCACGCTGGGAAATGACAGATTTTGTCATTGCATTATTCTTTATATTTGCAAGTCAGCTGATGCAACCAGACAAGTCTGTCTGCAAACTTTTGGGGTCAGATGCTCCAATTTTTTTGGCTTTTACTTTTGGGTTATTCTCTGTTTTTATTGGAAACGGCTGCTGTGGACAGCTCGTGTCCTCACTTTTGATGAGAGACCACTTACAAAAAGTGCTGAGTCAAGATCAGAAATCAATATGACACCACAGAGAAATGAGCTTTACAGGGATTACTTAATGTTTATATCAGTGACGCTCAAATGCAGGTCAACATGTGAGTCCCAGTATTGTTACTGAGTATTGTGATCAACTTCTTGATGATTCTTTTACTTCTTCCACATAACAGTTCTCTTTCTTTTGTACCTTATTTGCACCAGCTAGTGTGAGAAGGTTTGAAAAAATTAAAGCTGTCAATCACTTAAATTACTCACCGACTCAACGGCATACACACTGCGTATTTAGCAGTGCCTATTCTCACTTTTATTACCTATTTCAGATGATTTCATCTTGAATTTGCTGAGCATGAAGGCATTGTGTTTGGAAATATGATTTACTGCATTTCAGTCAAACGTTTGCTACATGTCTATTGGCATGTTGATATCGTCAAAACGATATTTCCAAGATATTTTATGCCTAGTGTTGCACCGGGGAATCTCGTCCAATACTGTACAGCACACTCACAGTCGTAAAAGATTCTCCACGTCAGCCATCAGCAACCCCGAGAGAGGGCGAGCGATGTCAGCGGTTTGGAGATTCTTTAATATTAATGAGAACGGCAAGAGTAAGACAGATTGTAAATTATCCTCAACTAAAATATCAAGCGGAGGCAAAATGTAGTTGGTACAACACCAGCAACTTCATGACTGGAGACATTTGGACCAGCAGAGTGTCGCTCAGTGGATCCGGGAGGATTTTACTGGAGGAGGAAACATACTGTGGACGCAGTGGTGTCCTGGAGCCTCCGAGGCTGTTGGAGGTGTGTGTGGTTTCGATGCAGAGGCTAAACGGAGGTGCTTCACAGCGACGCATAGCCTTCGCTGATCGTTTGATTATGAAATATAAACTGGGCAACGGAGACGTGTAATTTGCAGGTACAGCAGAACTGTCAAAAGAGCTCACTTTGACTTTTAACTTTGACTTAATAAGTACTTGTATCAGTGCTCTGTAGCTAAAGGTTACTTCTTGTCTTTTAATAAAGTGGAAAAGATTGATCTGTTCAGAATTTTTTCCTGATACATCTATATTCCAAATGTTGTTTTGAAAGCCTTCCTGGTTTGTAGTGTGTGTTTTTTTAATGGGGTGAACTATAGGCATCAGATCTGATCGTTAAAGCGGTTCATCTCCCCACCAACAAGGAAACTCCTCTTCAGGCTCTTAAATCAAACTGTAAAAAGCGAGGTGGTTGTAGCAGAGCTAGCTCTTGCTGTTTAGTCTGTTCTCCTTTACTGCCGTCAGTCAAATCAATCGATGCATAGATTTCCACATTTGAAAGGTGTCTGCGGTTGAAAGAGAAAATTGGTGCCAGTGGATCCACCTACAAGGTTCAGCCTCCATTGTTGTGATTGTCCATCGACTCACTCGTGTGCAGAAGAGCTATTTAGTACAGCTACAGTGAAAAGCTGTGAGCATTTTCAAAACGTTCCTTTCCAAACGAGTCATTTTAAAAAAAGTTGCGATTTCAGTGACTCGCAGCAGTGTTGTCATGGAGACAGACACACAAAATGCAACAGAAGTCTTCAGTTTTCACTTGAAAATGTTGTCATGTAAACATGTATTATATCATGATCTGGAAACATTTTAATCAGCAGTTTGGCAATTGGATACATCATGATAACAAGCAGATATGAACAAATTCCTGTCTGAACAAATATTTGCTTCTAAAAGACGTATGAACATGTGTGACTGGATTCTGTGAAAATGTTTTGATCGTTGTAATTTTCCATTCTGAAGGCAGGCTTTTAGGGCTGTCAGCTTGAATGTGAAACACGTGCGCATGACTCCAAGCTCACACCTCACTCTCTCACATCTTTTCTCCAGCTGAGCTGAAGCTCCGTGCCGAGCTTCCCGTGTTCAGCGTGATGTTTGGACAAAAGCCGAACGGTCGAGGAACTTCACCTGGCCTGGCTTTCATTTGGAGGATGATTCTTATTTACTGTAGTATTTATTGTCTCAACCATCCATACCCTTCAGACACATCGGATTAGAGCCTTGCTGTATTATTCCCGAGTGGTTAAGACCAACAGTAAGTCTGTCTTGTGGTTTGCAGGACAATGTCTTGTCCTTTGTGTGATCTTGACAGATGTACTGGACAACAATCCTGCATGTTAAAAACAGCGGCGGGCTGTTATGATGAAACAAATCATTTAGCAACGCCAAGTTAATGCCATTTTCAAGGTTAAAAAACGCTGGGCTGAAAGCATGAATAACAACTTGGAATTTACATTTCACCAAAGCAGTTCAAGTCTTCATTAGCACCTCGGTGCGAGACGTGTCGCCAGGATCCTGGATGACTGAGCGAACTTTCAGAAAACATAATTATTAAACGCAATGTTTGATGGTTTAAACAAGTGCAAGTCTGTATATCAGTGCAGTCCTCTTGTGAAAGTCCACCACTCCAGCACTACTCCAGCATTCAATCATATTTCTTCCAGAGGTAACTGACAGACATGTTCCATAGAATTCCATTGACAACAAAAAATAGCAAGATATTTACGGTATTATTAACAGGATTAGTTTTGTTTTCCTGACGTTTTTTTGGTCATTCTGGCGCTAATGGGTCATTCTCTGAACCAAAAGTCCTTTGTGGAGGATCCTTTAAAGCCAAAACACGACCGATCTGATGTGATATCTTCCGCTGTAGCATTTGGGATAATACAGCTTCTCTCTGCTTGTGTTCACACCTACGCCTTGTGAAAGTAATTAATTAGCAGAGATTATTCTTCCTCACTTTAGAGCTCAGGTAAATAAGCACAAGAGGAGGCATACAGCATAGACTCTATTGGGAATCACCGTATTTTCAAATAAAATGGATTTTTCAAACAATGCACGGAAGTCTGAAGACATTGTCTCAGTCGTTTGATGCTACTCGCTTTTTCTCATGACTGGCTTCAGTAAAGCAATTTGAAAAGCGTATGCCTGCATGAAAGCTTCTGTTCAAACACTTTGATTGATTAACCATCACAAGACACTTCCCACTGGCTGCAGATGGATGGTTCAAGCATGTGACGGATGGACAGATAAATGGAATAAACAAAGGGATCCAAGAAAGCCAAGCAAACCCTGGACTCTCCTTTCAGGGAAATCCAGACTCACACAGAGGTGGATGAAAACACAGCACACAATGTGCCAAAGATGGAGGGAAAATAAGCAAATGGAGATCTCAACATGAACCCCATCACCGAGGAGGCTAAAGTTTTCGGTGGGTTTAGACTGGGTTCATTTTCAGACAAAGATAAGAAAAAAATCTGGAGTGATTTATAGTTTGTCCCTTTGGTATCACGGAGGAAACTTTCATATCAGTCTCCAAATGCAGCTTGTCAAAAAGCACAAACAGAGATGGATGAAAATCAGCCTTTACCATCAAGCTGCCTGGTCTGCATGTGGGGAATGCAGAGAATTGATCACAGACTGTGTGAATGATTTCCTTTAGGCTCTGCTCTGCTGTGCCTGGAGTGTGTGTGTGTGTGTGTGTGTGTGTGTGTGTGTGTGTGTGTGTGTGTGTTGCACAGAGACAGAAAGAGTGTGGATGTGTGTGTGTCGTGGTATCAGCCACATTCTGCTCAAAGCAGCACCTCTGCATGCAGGTGTGAATTTCCAGTAATCTCCACACAATTAGCACAGTGTACCGAGACACACACACGCTCACACGCACGCACGCACACACACACACACACACACACACACACACACACACACACACACACACACACACACACAGAGGCACTTTTTGCATGGCAGCTGCGGCAGCTACAGAGCCTCTCCTCAGCAGTTGGAGCTGGAGCGAAAGAAGGATGCAGAAGACGGAGGAGGAAAAGAGAGGAGAGGGGGGAAAAGAGAGCAGAGGGTGGTCGGAGGACGGGAAGAGGAGTGGAAGGTGAACGGTCTTTACCTCGTGCAGACGGATGTGTTGGGAGTCCCCCTCCTCACACTGCGCCGCTCTCATCTGCTCTTCTCTCTCAGTGGCACTCACACAGTCGCTCTGTATCTTCCTGGCTCGCCTCTGTGGACAACCAAGAGCATCTCTCTCTCTCTCTCTCTCTCTCTCTCTCTCTCTCTCTCTCTCTCTCTCTCTCTCTCTCTCTCTACCACTCCAGCACTGAAGCACTGAGGAGGAAAAACCAGCAGTGTTTGAGTGTTTATTACTGCTCATATATATATATATACACACACACAGGGTTGGGAGAGTTACTCGTCAAAAATGTAATCAGTAAATTACTCTAATACTAAGTACTTCAATAGAAAACATAAAAATGAAGACAATATTAATAATTGACAATATATTGGGGTCATCCTCTCAGTGTGGTGACAACTTTACAAACAGCAAACTCCAAATGATCTTAGTTTTTATGAATACATGCTGAACTCTGTGTGCTCAACCCCAATTAATACCAACAACTTGACATCCTCTGAACCTGCTGAGAATCTGACTGTCTTTCTTTCTGACTCAGGATCAGCAGCATCGGTTCAAACTGTGTTCCTCTAGTAGTTCTACAGAACAGCAGCAGCACCAGGAGCCGTATGTGTTGAGACACATATTGTGTACCAGTTTGCTGTGTAACTGTACTTCTGTAGCGAGGCACAGTATTTTGTGTTCAGGTATGCCACGCATAACATTTTATCAAGAGTTCAGAGGTCATTCATTTCCTCAGTGACAGAAGGTAACATTCAGTCTCCAATAAATGCACAGGCTGAACATATTATTGCCTCCATCAGCGTTCAGCCTGGTGAGGCTGCAGTTCTCAACAGGCAGGTTACTGACAGGTTAGCAGGTTAACAGCACTTCAGCTTCACTGTGGGTTCAGGTGTGTATCATAACTGCAGATGTTTCTTCAGGTTCGACATGGAGTCCCTGGATGTTGGAAGCTTTTTCACAGCTGGGAGGCAGAATTTGCATTGTACATTGAAGTTATGAGCCTTCTCTGAGTTAAATACAAAATGATGTCTAAGTTGGTGAAATCCATGGCAACGCGGGTTGTTTCATTCACTGTTAAACATGTAACTGTAGCGCAGGCGACTGCAGACGCTGTCAATGCAGTGTCTATTTTCACATATCTACAGCATCTATTGTCTATATTTCTATGATGGTGTCGCGGTTTGTGCCGTAAAGTGTATGTTAGTTGTAATTCTGGTTCATTCCGTCTGATTTTCTAAAGGAATCCCGCTCAGTAATCCATGTTTTAATCAGATATACCTGTAACGAGATTACATATTTATTTAATATGCTGACAGTTACAGTAACGTTCTTACAGGTAATCCATTACTCCTCAACCGTGAGTAGATACATATATATAAAAGTGCCTCCAGAAATGAATGTGATCTCATTGTGGCGAGCGGCGGCTTGAGGTGCAAGGAAAGACAGGCAACGTCTCTCATTAGCTACGTCTTTTTAATTTTTGAAAGCACGCAACCTTCAACACGCACATTTAAACGGCTCGCAGGCCCAGAGTCATGGAGGCACCAACCCCTCGAACTCACGGTCCGACCAACACCCCTGAACTCCCACAATGCAACACGGCAATCAAACACCAACAGCAACCCCTGGGTTGCTACAATATGAATTGATTTTCTGTGATACAATTTATTATTTTTTTAATTACCTATCAAGCACACAGCTGCCCTCTTATCCACACTTCCATCCCACAGAAACTTTACATCCATTGAGTCAAGTGACACATTCACATCTGTTCCTTCATCCCATCTGTTTGCCCACTACTGTTCTTTGTTCCTTTTCCCCGTGGAGGTTATGTGTCTGATGTGTCTGCAGAGTTAGTGCATTTGAAGTCCAGAAAATCGGTACTTTTTGCTGTGATCCATTTGTTAAATGTTTCAAATAAATGCACTCAGAAAACCCATTTCAGATGAAAAGTTTCAACATGGTAATGTTTTGAAAACGACAGAAATGCTGAAAACTATGCAGCATGCCGGGCTAGAAATGGAAGAGGTTTATGTACATTGTATAATAATTGGGGCTGGGCATGTTAATGCACTGCTTCCATAATTCCACAAGCATTTTATCAGGCGTGACTGAATTATCCTTCTCTGTCTGAGGGTCGGAGATAGGATGAAGTTTGAGAAAGTGTGCGCTCAACGAACTTCCATTTTTCATCTGCTCTGCTCTTTGGGGTGTGTGTTTGGGGGGGGGGGGGGGGGGCAATCTTGGTATAGACCTGATATTTTAAGTTATTTTAAATCATATTTGATGAACTGTAAAATTGTTATTGTAAAATTATGCTTCTTATAGAATTCTTGCAAAAAACAAAACAAAATCCCTGCCACTGGCTGGGGGCAGGATGATCATTACAGAGTAGTTTTGAATTCATTATTGTATTTTGCGCATATTGCAATTAATCGGAAAAGAATTATGCGATTAATCGCGATTAAGAAATTTAATTGTTGCCCAGCACTAATAATAATGGGAGAACACAGATACTAGTACGGACAGACGACGATGTCGGTCTGCTCTTACAGTGACTCTCGACTGTGAAACGAACACGTCCCGGGAGAACATGCATTTCGGAAAAGTTAAGTTTTGTCAGTTTCCATGAACGCAGAGTGGGAGAATTTTTAAAAAGTTACATTATCAGTGGCTCCGAGCACAGTTTTCAAATAAGTGGACACCCAAAACAGAACGAGAGTTGCCTGAGGCTGAGGCCACTTGACTAACTTGCTGACGACTTTCTATCTTTGGGATGATATTTGACACCTAATGTTTCTTTACATTCAACTGAATATTTCAGTTGTTTTTTTTAGGTAAAACATAAAATGGAAGCCTGTCACCATCACAAACCTGGACATGCCATTGTTAAATGTTTCATCCATAAAGTAATAAAACCTGGAAACCCTCAGACTATGTTACAGCCAAAAGGAACGAGGTTTTCTGAGCTGAAACACATCGTTAGCCTCACGGCATAAGTGCCTCAGTAATGTTTTGGTAAAACTGTGATATCTGCCTAACTTTACTCTCCTGCCACTGCTGCGCCCTGCTGCCTTATGGCCTCCATCTTCAGCCCATCAGAACATGAGTCCAGAATCACTCTCCTCATCTAACTGACGTAGGATTTTTGCCGCAGTGTTTTTATTGTTTCACATTGCTTCGCAGCAATTATGCGATGAGGCTAATGACATGTTAAACATTCTCAAAGTGGACGATGGAACTCTGAACGCCTGCCTCAAGCCATTTATTACCGATTTATTCTTCTTCTTTTTTTTCTTTTCTAACATGTGAATGTGGGAATCAGGTCTGCTGAGCCTCGGGTGTGTCGGAGCGTCTGGTTTTTGCCTGCAGCAGGAGACTCCCTGTGCTTATCAGACCGGACTGCACTGCAGGGAAACGGACCACCTTTCCACATAAGTGCTTTTCAAATTGATACATTTGATTACATTTTACTCAACTTTCCCTTTGAGGGCTCAGCCATAAAAGCTTAAAGGGTAAAAAAAAAGAAAGAATAAAGTCGAATAGATTACAATAGAAATACTTCATTATCCCCAGAGGAAAAATCCATCACAATGTAGCTCCACACACAAGAACACAGAATTTCAAATATCAGAAAACAGAAGAGTGAAATTAACAGAATAACAACCTAACAACACGATTTTCTAAGAGAAGTTATGGAGTCCTCACATGGCCACAGAAGGAAGGATCTCTGTGGCACTGACTGCAGAATGGCTTCATTACTGAAGGTGCTCATGCTGTTGGCCAGGACGTCACAGACGGGTGATAGACAGAGTTCACTTCAGGCTCATTCATTTGTGTCCATTTTCAGCCAAGTAGAGCAAAAAAATGAGGGACAGCCTTAACCTACCTGCTAACTAGAGCGGTCGGTCAACTAGGCGTCTTTTCCTTAACCTGATAATCTGCAATGACAGCAGTTTTCTCACTTTCTGCTTGTTATTCTGACATCTGAATGTTTGACTTGTTCTACAGTAATGTGGGGAAAAAAAGAACTCCATTTTGATCACTTTACAATATTCAGCACGGTGGGAGTTTCTCCATTGTGTTTTGATTCCATCCATCATATGTACCGCTCTATCTCCTGTCTCCAGTCCATCACACACACACACACACACCCACACCCACACCCACACCCACACACACACACACACACACACACACACACAGCGAGACCATGTGAGGCTCGCTAACCACGGCGCCACCGTCATCATCTACAACATGGAAACCTGCTGTTGTTGTCAATACTGTAATTGGAAAGTGTGAAGCAGTGACTCTTCACAGCTTTGCACCGACACCAAAATCTGCTTTATATGGTGCCACACATGAAAACTCAGCAGCATCCTAAAAATCCTCAACTAAAGTCTGTAAAGCAGACCAAGTCAGTACCTTTATCAGATGATAGCAGCTTCACATCTTCAGCAGTGCATAGACAGACAATATGCTGCCTTATGACAACCACAAAAATGCCATTATCTTAGTTTTTCAAGCATCGTCCAGTCTCATCAGACTGTTGAGCTCTTGCAATGTTTCTAATGTGCTAATCAAAACTGGTGGCCAAAGGTCAAAGTGGTCTGGAGCCCTTGTTTGTGCAGTTTTTGTCGCTGAATTGTCTCATAAAAGTCTGACATTTTACAAAAATGTATGAAGTTGCATTTTCACCCCACATTTGATTAATTCATTCACACGAGCTTCACTTTCACTGATGCAGAGGCAGGCAGCTGCACTGTCAGGATTCTGGTATCTGATGTGACGGCATTAGAGGCAGAGCCTCATCACGGAAAGAATAAAATATGTAATTAAGAAGTAAATTAAATATAGTTATTCAATGGTTTCAACCATGAATTAGTTTTTTATTTAACTCAAATAATTCTGAATGTTTTTTTAATTAAAAAAAAGCTAAATTTGCAGGCTGTGAGGCAAATGAACTTCATTAATGAGTAAAAATAAGACCGTTTTGTTTAAAGTTTGGAGACGCTGCTTGTTCGCACTGTTTTTATTCACCTTTTTTACTGTCTGGAAGCATTGTTTCTATCACCTCTAGTTTATTTCTTCCTCATCTTTTGGAGAGTTTAACTCTGTTCTGTCTAATATCCCATTTTCGGGACATGACAGTAAATGGAGTACTTTTTTCAAATCTGGCTTGTTTTCAGCGAATAGCTGATCACAGTTAGACCAGCCTGTGACAAGTCTTTGTAAATGGTTTTTGCTGTCAAACTCATCTCGGTGTATATATTTATCAACTATTGGTCTTATTTCCTTCACATCACTCCAGTCTTAAAAAAAAACGCATCTCTAGATGTTTCAAACTTCCCATTCTTCTCAGTTTGGGTTTTGAGAAGCACATTTTTATGCTTTACAAATGATCTGCATTACCTTTATGCCGTAAACATGATATTGACTTCACAAGTATTTCCTTTACCGTTTATGATGACAGGCCTGTTTGTCATTTGTATGCAGATGGTGTGTTACTCAGTAGGGAATAAGTGTTATTAATAGAAATCATAGCAACAAGATAAATAAACTTTTTTTTTTTTTTTTTTTAAAAAGGGGAATCATATTTTGCTCCACATGTGTGAGAACATGATCTATTGATCACGTTGTCATGCATATGATGAGAGCACACACACAGATCCAGCAGAACAGCATTGTTAGTTTGTGTCGTTATCTGGCTGGCGGGAGAAGCAATTATAAGACTGCCTTTGAAGCAAAGAAACACTGCAGATATCCTTTCACTGTATAGTAATGATCAGACTGTTTGTGTGATCTGCAGTGTCCGCAGGTGTCTGGTGAGTTTGTCTGTTGCCGCCGCTGTGCAGATATAGCTTTCTGGGTAACATTTGAGACATCTGTGCAGACTGTGTGAAAAACAAAGCTCCAGAGAAGGTCTGGTGACTGGTCACAGTACGAACTTGAAAAGGTACTGAAGATTCCATTTTCCCCAACAGCTTCCAGCACAGAATACGAAATGGCATGTCATCTGTGATTTATGAGCGCACTTAAACATTGAGCATGTGGATAAAAGGCCTGTTTTTCGAATTCATAAACAGCCAAGTTTGAGGTTTATCATCAGCACAACCCGTCCCATCCATCCATCCATCCATCCATCATTCAGTTTCCTGTCCGTCCATCTAACAATCATCCATTCATCTATTTGTTTTTCATGACCATTCCTTCATCCATGGTGGCACAGATGATCTGCCTGTTGATCAGTCTTCATTCCGTTGATCCATTCATCTACACTCAAAGTAGCTTGTTGTATTAACATTTATTTATCGAGGAGTAGCCCCTTGAGATGCACCATCTCGTTTTCAAGGGGTTCCTCTGGAAAAAAAAAAAAGACAATTAACATAGAGAGCATGGCATAAACAAAGGCCAACCATAATAATCATAATACAATGAATTAGTAAGAGAACTAAACAAAACCAAAAATACAAAACACAACCACACACACACACACACACACACACACACACACACAGTCTCGTATTTCTATCCTTGTGGGGACCGTCCATTGACTCCCATTCATGTCTAGCCCCTAACCCTGACCCTTACCCTAACCCTAACCCACACCACAACAAAGCCTAACCCTAAAGAAATGTTTTTGCACTTTTACTTTTTTCAGTAACAACAACATGGTCAAGAAAACACTGTTTCTCCTACTTAGGACCGGAAAAAGGTCCCCACAAGGCACGACGTTCCACGTTTTGCTATCCTTGTGGGGACATTTGGCCCCAACAAGGATAGAAATACGAGAACACACACACACACACACACACACACACACACACACACACACACACACACCTGTCGTGGATCAGCCAACACCCCAGCCACTGCCACCACCGCATCATGCACAGAGTAAGCATATAACACAATTTTTAGCATATAACATTGGTTTCAAAAAATAAAAATAAAATAAATGGTAATACACAGATATAAAAGAAGAAATAAAACACAAAACAAGCACAACAAAATTAAGTAACAAAATTATCAGTGCATACTGAATGAATAGGTAAATAAAGGTAAATAAAACAGGGTTTATTGTTAACTGGGCAGGGGATCCACAGCTGCAGGCCTCCGCCCTGCCCAATGAGCAGAGGGTGACCGAGGGGAATGAAATACCCAGAACCCTCCCCAAACCTGAAAGGGTTGACAGGGGAAGTGGAGGTGGGTAGAGTAGTGTAACCAAGCCTCCGCACTACCCTTGAGGTGTGGAGACAGTCGGGATATGTTTAACTAAAAACACGAACAGACATTCTGAAGAAATGAGAAAACAGAATTTCGAAACATTTGAATTGAGTTTATTGAGCATATGAATATGTTCAGGAAGGTTGTTCCAGTCTTGAGGAGCTTTAACGTTGAAAGCTAATTTTCCAGTTTCTAACCTGGTTCTGGGAACATTCAGATAAATTTGGTCATGATGACGTAAACCATAAGGAGTACTGAAAGGCACTAAGTATCTTTTCAAAAATTGGGTAGTTGAGGTGTATACATTTGTAAATAAACTGTAACCAATGATACTGTCTTCTCTGAGAAGGAGCAAGCCATGACAGCTGCTCGTACAGCTCACAGTGGTGGGTCAGATAAGGACAACGAAGAACAAAACGACAGAGTTGTAGACAACATCCAAAGTGTGCAATTAAGTTTGAGTCATATTTAAATATACTATATATGCATAGTCCAACATGGGAAGCAGCAATTGTGTAACTATTCTCTTCCTAATTTGAAAAGTGAAACAATTTATGGATTGATAGTGTTTTTAAACGATAAATCAATTTGTTAGTAATGTTTTGTATATGTAGTTTAAAAGACAGATCTTGTTCCAACCACACTCCAAGGTATTTAATGGAGTCTGTAGGTTCAAGAGGAGAGGAATCCAAAAAATATAGACTAAGGTTATTTTCCGGAGTATCTATACACCATCGCTTAAACAACATACAGTATGATTTAGTTTTGTTAAGGAGTAATTTATTATATAACAACCACTGTTGCACAGAATCGAAATAATCCTGCAGAGATTAATTTATTTCTGAAATAACAGGTCTGGAACAATAGATGACTGTGTCGTCTGCATAGAGATGTATATCACAATTTGTGCAGCAAAGTGGTAGGTCATTTATAAATATTGAAAACAACAAAGGCCCAAGAGAGGAACCTTGGGGAATCCCTTTATCAATTCCGATAAATTTAGATTGAGTGCCTTGAAATGACACACATTGGCTGTGGTGGTGTAGATATGAATTAAACCACAATAACGATGATCGATCAAGTCCAATGGCATGCAATTTGTCCAGAAGTAAATAGTGATCTACAAGATCAAAAGCTTTAGTTAAATCAAGAAAAATAGTGCCAGTACACATACTATTGTCAAAATTATGAAATATATCATTAGTAAATTTCAGAAGAGCTGAAGAGGTGGAAAAATGTTTTCTAAACCCAGACTGGCATTGAGACAACAAGTTATGTCTGGCAAGATGATTAGATAACTGATCAAAGACAATTTTCTCAAAAAGTTTTACAACACAATTAATTATTGATATAGGTCTATAATTATTAATGTTTTGCATATCTCCTCTTTTGTGCAGGGGGATAACTTTACAAGCTTTCCATGCATAAGGCACTGTGCAGGTTGAGAAGGACATATTGAAAAGTTCAGCTAGAGGGTGAGAGAGAACATTTGCAGCAAGTTTGATATATTTGCTCTCAATGCCATCAGGACCAGGTCGTGCACTTAAAGGAGCTATCCGTGATTCTGCACAATTTTGAGCCCTGACTTCAGTTTGAAATGTTGGCTCCGCCCCCGAGCTCTCTGACTGGTTCCTCACATTGAGAAAACCCTCCCACTCCCCCCTCCGCTCTGCTCCCACTCAGCGTGCACGACGCTACAGGCACATCCCATACGCGTGCACAATCCTCCGGAGGAAACACAGCAGAAGCCACTTCGAGTCTTTTTTGTTCAAAATAAATGGCCACTTCGTCTCAGGTAAACCATATGTTACCTTGTCACCACATGTTCAATGCAGAAAGTAGCTTGTTGCTCCTTCGGCTTCCATGCTGGTCTGTTTACCGGTGTTGTGCACGCGCTGAAGACTGTCTCTCTGCCCCCCGCCCCCACTGCTGCTGCGCTGCGACTGGAGGAGAGAGGTCGTCACGCTAAATCCTCAGGCAGCGCTTTGCGGGGCCAGATATCCAAAACACGCTGATCAATGTGTGATTTTTTTTTTCACAGAAATGTAGCATGGACTTGCTAGTACATGATGTCAAAAGCATTTTTCTCGTCATGGTTAAATTAAAATCGCGGATAACGCCTTTAAAGGTGCATTAAGGAGTTTTACAACCTTAAAAATACTTATTTTCCACCATAAATATGTTACACATTTTTAATGATGTGTACAATGTGCCCTGACATATTCATTACAAGTACCTCTAACAGCGCTAAATTGTCACTTGAAAGTTGCAGTGCCGGTCCGGCACCAGAATTTTTTTGGGGAGAATTTGAAAGGAATGACATAATGCGTGCTCCAGCTGGTTAGGTTTCATTATGTCCGCCATTACTCCACCAGATGCTTAGTGAGCAACAACTGAGCAGGATCTTCCAGAAAGTAAGAAAAGACTGGCTTCTAGCACTGCCACAGCTCCAGCACAGACCCCACCAGGTAAAAGAAACTTAAATCTTACTTGAGCGCTACTAAACGAGGGAAGACGGAGTTCCCCTCTTCCGTGCACGCGAGCCACAGTTACGGGTTTTTCACTAAGCTGCATTACGCCCAAGGCCTGCAGGGGGCACTGTTTCACATAAAACGTGCAAACTCCTTAATGCACCTTTAAAGATAACTTGCCTATTGCCTCCAATACCTCAGCTGAGGTGACATGCTAAAACATGAAAGAGCTAATGCAAGGCAGAGAGTTAACTATTGAGTGAGTATATGAAGGGGGAGGACCCTCTGGTGTTTGGGAAAAATGTAAACTGAAAGCATTAGCGATGGCATTAGGGTCATTAGTAATTTCATTATTAATCAACATATTATTTATAGAGCTATTTGACTTACCTATCAAAGAGTTTAATTTATGCCAAAATTGTTTAGGATTATTAAAGTTGTTTGTCAAACTGTGTTTATAATAGTCAGCTTTTGCATTTCTTGTTTGTGTAGTACATATGTTTCTTAATTTTTTATATCCCTCCCAGTCTGTCAGTACTTTTGTTAGTTTATATTTATCGAACGCCCTATCTCTCTGTTTAAAGAGCTTGATAAGATCACTTGTAATCCAAGGTAGATGGTGGCCTTTGACCTCAACAGTTGTCCAAGGAGCATGTTTATCTAAAACCTGCATAAATTCTGTATAGAAAAGATCCCATGCTATAGAAACATCAGGAATTAGAGTAATTCGGTACCAACTTATCCTTTGCAGATCATAAATAAAGTGATCATTATTAAATGACTTTAACTTACGAACCCTAATATATTTAGGTGCTAGTTGAGGTGTGTGAATCTTCCAAACACAGTAAATAATGCAGTGACCACTCAAGCAATTGGAAAAGACTCCAGGTTTAATTATTCTATTAGGATGAGTTACGAAAATTAGATCAATTAGAGAGCTACAAGTTTTACTGTTGGATTAATTTGATTTAATCATGCCACTTGTATTTCTCTGGTTTATACTTCAAATGTTCATTCATTCATTTTCTGTACCACTTTCCCTATTCAGGGGGCGCTGGAGCCCACCCCAGAAACTTCTGGGTAAAGGCAGGTCACACCCTGGACAGGTCGCCAGTCAATCAAACTCCAAAGGCCCTGGTTGGTATTTGAACACAAGACCTTCTTGCTGTGAGGTAAGAGCACCAATCACTGCACCACCATGCAGAACTAGGGCATTTTTCAAATGTGAAAATCAAATCTCCAAAACACCGAAAACACAACCCTGCACTTTCTGTTTTGACAAACACCTGAAACACCTGAATCTTTTCTCCAAAGAGACAGGTATTAAGGGGGCACAGAGGGAATCCTGACAAATGTTTGGAATGCAATCAAATAAAATGCCACCACAAGGCAACTGAAGAAGCAAACAAGTTTGCAAAAAAATCCATCCATCCATCCATCCATCCATTTTCTACCGCTTATCCGGAGCCAGGTCGTGAGGGCAGCAGTCTTAGCAGGGATGCCCAGACTTCCCTGTCCCCAGACACTTCCTCCAGCTCTTCTGGGAGGATCCCAAGGCGTTCCCAGGCCAGCCGTGAGACACAGTCTCTCCAGCGTGTCCTGGGTCTTCCCCGGGGTCTGTTCCCTGTGGGACATGCCCGGAACACCTCCCCAAGGAGGCGCCCATGAGGCATCCTAAACAGATGCTCGAGCCACCTCAGCTGGCTCCTCTCGATGTGGAGGAGTAGCAGCTCTACTCCGATCTCCTCCCTGGTGACTGAGCTCCTTACCCTATCTCTAAGGGAGCGCCCAGCCACCCTACAGAGGAAGCTCATTTCAGCCGCTTGCATGCGGGATCTTGTTCTTTCGGTCATGACCCAAAGCTCGTGACCATAGGTGAGGGTGGGAATGTAGATTGACCGATAAATCGAGAGCTTTGCCTTTTGGCTCAGCGCCTTCTTCATTATGATGGACTGATACGACTGCATCACTGCAGCCGCTGCATCAATATCCCTGTCAATCTCACGCTCCATCCATCCCTCACTCATGAACAAGACCCCAAGATACTTAAATTCCTCCACTTGGGCCAGAGTCTCTCCACTGACCTGGAGAGGGCAGACCACCTTCTTCCAGTCAAGGACCATGGCCTTGGGTCTGGAGGTGCTGATCCTTATCCCTGTCGCGTCACACTTGGCTGCGAACTGCCCCAGTGCATGCTGTAGGATCAGGTTCGATGAAGCCAACAGGACAACATCATCTGCAAAAAGCAAAGATGAAATCCTGTGGTCCTCGAACCAGACCCCCATCGGCCCCTGGCTGCGCCTAGAAATTCTGTCAATAAAAATGATGAACAGAACCGGTGAAAAAGGGCAGCTCTGCCGGAGTCCAACATGCACCGGGAACAGGTCCGACTTACTGCCAGCAATGCGGACCAGGCTCTTGCTCTGGTCATCCAGAGACAGAACAGCCCTAAACAAGGGGCCCCGGACTCCGTATTCACGGAGCACCCCCCTCAAGACACCACAAGGGACGCGATCGAATGCCTTCTCTAAGTCCAAAAAACACATGTGAAGTGACTGGGCAAACTCCTACGAACCCTCGAGCACCCTATGGAGGGTATAGAGCTGGTCCACTGTTTCACGACCAGGACGAAAACCGCATTGTTCCTCCTGAATCCGAGGCTCGACTATTGGCCGAATCCTCCTCTCCAGTACTCTGGGATAGACTTTCCCAGGGAAACTGAGGAGTGTGATCCCCCTATAGTTGGAGCACACCCTCCGGTCCACCTTTTTAAAGAAGGGGGACCACCACCCCGGTCTGCCAGTCCAGAGGCACCACCCCCGACCGCCACGCGATGTTACAGAGACGTGTCAACCAAGACAGTCCCTGCACATTCAGAGACTTAAAGGTTGTATAGAGGATTTTCCACGGAGGGAGAAATCCAGTGATAGTTAGTCCTTTTTGAAATGCTCCGCATGCGTGACCTACACCCCCTCCTCCCCTGCTCTCTCCGGAGGACCGCCTCCTCCTTACGCAGAAAGTAGCAAGTAGCATGTAGCAACTTAGCATCATAGCGCTAACACATAGCTACCAACGTGTCCTTTTGAACAACACAAAACACAGCGAATATGAGTAAAATCCTGTACTTGTGCCAAATTCTGTCCCTGACCCATCCCTGCTCTCGGGCGGATCAGAGGAGGACGGGGAGGTTTGTGTGGAGCTGCAGGACTGGAGCAGACTCACGCTCGGAGCTCACAGCTGGTCTGTGTGCGCTGCAGCCTGCAGACGTGAACAAACCCCCCCTCCTCCTCTCACTCTCCGGACTTTTTCACACAAGTCTTGTTTTAAGATTAAACATACATTTTCGCCAAATGGCAGCACGTTGTAGCTATGATTAAGAAAAATTGTCTCAAGTCTACATGTGAAAAGGTGTTGATTGCGGCAGCAGAACTTAGCATGGGGGGAGTGGGGTGGAGCGCATTGGGGAGTGTTGTGCCGACAACAGGAGGGGGGCTACGTAAAGTGCGTAGGAGCATGACAGTTACGCTAAAAATGTAGAGGTTGATTGACACGTTAGAAAACCAATAGATAACGAGGCTACCTCGTTATTGATTGGCTAAAGTAATATTGATTTTACAACCTCCAGAGTTGATTAATTTTTATTTTATTTTTTTTGATCATGATAAAAACAAGGCTGCTGCAGCTTAGTAATGCCATTTTTTAGCTTTAATTCATTTTTGTTAGTAATAAAGATCTTCTATACAACCTGTAAGGTACTCAGGGTGAATCTCGTCCACCCCTGGTGCCTTGCCGCCGAGGAGCTTATCAACCACCTTGGTGACTTCAGCTTAGGTGATGGGTGAGTCTGCCTCTGAGACCTCGGCCTCTGCTTCTTCCTTGGAAGACGTGGTGACGGGATTGAGGAGGTCCTCGAAGTATTCCTTCCACCGTCCAACAATATCCCCAGTTGAGGTCAGCAGCTCTCCGCCTCCACTGTATACAGTGTTGGTGGAGACCTGCTTTCCCCTCCTGAAGCGCTGGACGGTTTGCCAGAATTTCTTTGAGGCTGACCAGTAGTCCTCCTACATGGCCTCCCCGAACTCCTCCCAGACCCAAGTTTTTGCCTCCACAACCACTAAGGCTGCAGTCCGCTTGGGCTGCCGGTACCTGTCAGCTGCTTCTGGAGTCCCACGAGCCAGCAAGACTCGATAAGACTCCTTCTTCAGCTTGATGGCAGCCCTTACTTCCGGTGTCCACCACCAGGTCCGGGGGTTGCTGCCACGACAGGCACCGGAGACCTTACGACCACAGCTCCAAGCGAGCAGGTGCTTCGACAATGGAGGTGGAGAACATGGTCCACTCGGACTCAATGTCCCCAGCCTCCCTCGGGACATGAGAGAAGCTCTCCCGGAGGTGGGAGTTGAAAACCATGCTGACAGAGGGTTCCACCAGACGTTCCCAGCAGAGTCTCACAACAGGTTTGGGGTCTGCCAAGTCTGTCCGGTTTCCTCCTCCGCCAGCGAAGCCAACTCACCACCAGGTGGTGATCGGTCGACAGCTCTGCTCCTCTCTTTACTAGAGTGTCCAAAACACGCGGCCAGAGATCAGATGACACGACAACAAAGTAAATCATCGACCTCCGACCTAGGGTGTCCTCGTGCCACGTGCACTTATGGACACCCCTGTGCTCGCACATGGCACATGGTTATGGACAAGCTGTGGCTCGCACAGAAGTCCAATAACAAAACACCACTCAGGTTCAGATCAGGGAGGCCGTGCAATCTAATCACCCCCCTCCAGGTCTCACTGTCGCTGCCCACGTGAGCGCTGAAGTCTCCGAGTAGAACAATGGAGTTCCCAGTCAAAGCACTGCCCAGCACCCCGCCCAGGGACTCCAAGAAGGCCGGGTACTTTGCACTGCTGTTCGGCCCGTAAGACGAAATAACAGTGAGGTACCTGTCCCCGACCCGAAGGCACAGGGATATGACCCTCTCGTTCACTGGGGTAAACTCCAACACATGGCGGCTGAGCTGTGGGGCTATAAGCAAACCCACATCAGCCTACTGCCTCTTACCATGGGCAACACCAGAGAAATTGAGAGCCCAGCTCTTCTCGAGAGATTGGGTTCCAGAGCCCAAGCTATGTATGGAGGCGGACCCGACTATATCGAGCCAGTGCCTCTCAACCTCCCTCACAAGCTCAGGCTCCTTACCCCCCAATAAGGTGACATTCCATGTCCCTAGGGCTAGTCTCTGTGTCCGGGGATCGGGTCGCTGGGCACCCTGCCGTCGGCTTCCACCCAATCCACATTGCACCCGGTCCCTATGGTTCCCTCGGTGGGTGGTGAGCCCAAAAAAAATACATTTTCATCCATAATCAGTGGCAATGGAAAAGCTTTTAGTCATGCATGAAGGTAATGTCTGGTTTCCACTCAATTTGAATCACCTGCATCTGCTGAAGTGGCGTACGCACAAAGGGCAACAATGCATGAGTTGTGTTATTTAAGCATTAATTCTTTTATTATTATTAGATCAGCATCACATATTTTAAATCCTATGAATTTAGTCACATTCACATGCAGTGAATCAGAATGAACGATTTAACAAAGATAAGCTATTTTTCATTTTAGGACAAAATCAGCAATTAGAGAAACCGGCTCATTATCTTTTTTTTTTTTTTTGGGGGGGGGGGATTTTAAAGTGAAAATTGAGGAAAAAAGACAGACGTTTTTCTTTCATTTTTAGTTTTAAATGTTGACAAAAAAAAAAAGATTTAAACTGATCCATAAATTGGCCAGGTTGAGTTCCTGGCTGTCAGAACGTGTGCAGACAGACATTTTGATGATGCCATGGCAATGCCATGGTGATGTCTTAAAGCGATACTTTAACATTTTGGCAAATTGGCCCATTTAGCGCAATTCCTTAGTCATTTCGAACAGCATACTTACTTTTTTTGTGAGGGCGAGCTGTTGTTTATTCAGAGGTGAGTCGGGGAAGATTTTCAGGACGGACACAATGGAAGTGGATAGTATTTTTGTTCCCCCTCGTCAAACTCATCAAATACACAATCCAACAACCCCAAAACACTTTGGTGGACACGTTATAATCCGCACATTCACTACGCTGTGAAATATTAATGCAAAATTGTGAGATTGAGTTGTTTATGCGAAGATTACTAAGACGGAACTACTTACTAAATATGGCGTCTGGACGTAGTGATCTCAAAAGAAAAAGTAGTTCCCAGTATTTGCTTCAGTGTCGTAACGCCACAATATTATTTGTTGGTGTTCCACAGCGTAGTGAATGTGCGGATTATAACGTGTCCACCAAAGTGTTTTGGGGTTGTTGGATTGTGTATTTGATGAGTTTGACGAGCCAGCAAGACTCGATAAGACTCCTTCTTCAGCTTGATGGCAGCCCTTACTTCCGGTGTCCACCACCAGGTCCGGGGGTTGCTGCCACAAAAATACCATCCACTTCCATTGTGTCCGTCCTGAAAACCTTGCCCGACTCGCCTCTGAATAAACAACAGCTCGCCCTCACAAAAAAAGTAAGTATGCTGTTCGAAATGACTAAGGAATTGCGCTAAACGGGCTAAATTGCCAAAATGTTGAAGTATCGCTTCAAAGTGATGGCTGACTTTTAAGTGCTGTAGACTCTGCTGCTATATTCAGTCATTGGCCCTCACACAGTCTGTCTGAGTTTTCGCAACGCCAGGTTTTTGTTGAGCATTTATCAGCCCGTGAACTGGAAGTTCAAAGGTTTCAGAGCAAAACGCAATCAGTAGTTTACAAAAGGTGGTGATTCTCTCTGTTTGTAGAACAGATCTTTCTTTTCTTTTCTGTGATCTCGTTTCTTTCCGTCTGTTTTAAACCGTTTTACATGATTAGTTTATGTTTGTCTTGGTTTTGTTGTAATGTGTAATGTTTTGTCTTTTTCTGTATTTCCCTGTCAGTTTTATGTTGTTTTAAATTAGTAGTTTACAGTCTTAATGTATTTTGTTAGTTTTTTGTGTGTTTTTGTTTACTTTCTCTCTCTTTGTAGTTGTTTTGTGTCTGTTTGAGAATTTTATACAACTCTCTGTGATTGGGTTTCTCAGTTCGGTGCCGTCTTCATTCACAGATCTCACCATGGGGCTTAAAAGAAAGGCCAGTCATGATGAGACGGAGCACAGAAAGCGACAGAGAGTCGATGAGTCCAGGAAAGACATGCTCAGCAGGTTGAAGCAGCTCCTGGAAGAAGCTGGAGGAAGCCCGCCCAAGAAGAAGATGAAGACGGACCATAATGAGCCGACTTCTGTCCATGAGGACTCTTCCTCAACACAACCAGGTAGGGAAACTGATGGAGTGGAAGATGTGTGATCACATATTTTCAATAAGCAGCTTGTATTTCTAGACCTGGTGTCCTGGTTTGTCTGGTGAAGCAGTTTTGAGGCCAATGTGTTTGATCATCTCTGCTCCTCCTCACAATGCTGACTTTGAGTGTTTTTCTCAGTTCCAGAAAGTTCTAGTAAAGGTATGAAGAGGAAGCGTTCCGCAGAAGAAGCAGGTCCACAGAAGAAACGTGCTCCGGGGAAAGAGGGAAAGAAAAAAAATGTGAAGGGCAGCATAGTGGGGGAGCAAAGGGCTGCGTTTCACGCCAAATACGAGGAGCTGGGCCGACTTGGAGCAGGAAGCTATGGGCAAGTGTTTGAAGGGCGACGCCGGGCCGATCATCTTCCGGTGAGTAGAAACCCTCAGCAGGAGAAACAGTGTGTTCCCAGAGGTGGTTCAACTTCAGTCAGTTTATGATGTTTAGTCAGGAAAAGTGTGAAAGCTGAAAAAAACTCAGTGATGCTTCATTTGTGTTGCAGGTCGCCATCAAGCGCATCAAGAAGAAGAATATCTACGGTACACAATTAGTAAGTATGAATCTGCTGAGCTGCCCAGATTTACTGGTTCTCACCCCTCAATCTGCGGTTCTCACTCTTTGCTTGGTGCTTTCAGGATGACAAAGGGAAGCCGTTGGCGACGGAGTTGGTCATCATGCTTAAATTGGCAGGTGGAGCGGCTGGATCAGCGCCCGTGGTCCTGCTGGACCACTACTACCTGAAGAATGAGCTCATCCTGGTTCTGGAGAGACCTGCCCCGTGCGTGGACCTGATGGAATACGTGGAGCTCCATGGAGGCTCAGTGCAGGAGGAGGAGGCGAAGGTAGGTGAACCTCGGTCCTCGAAGAGCGTCTTCAGATGTTTAAACATGCAGAAGATCCCTGATCCATTCGAGAGATCAGATTTCCAGAAAACTAACTGTTGTCTTCTCCCAGGTCATCATGAAACAGCTGCTGGCGGCCACAGTGGAACTGGAGCGAGAGGGCGTCTTCCACCGAGACATCAAACTGGACAACATCTTGATCCAGACCGGTGGAGACGCCCTCCGTGTGCGCCTCATCGACTTCGGAATGAGCAGCTTAGTGAAGCCCGGCGCCGTCCACAAAGCCTACATGGGTGAGATTTTCAACCTTGTGTTCCTCAGCAGTTTCTCAGTCTTACACGTGGGCCCCGTCCTTCAGAGACGTCCACCATGAGAGCAGAAGTAACTCAACATGATTCCCTCTTGTGTTTTCCTCAGGTGCCAGCGCCTACAAGCCTCCAGAGTTCCAGACCAGCAGGGAGTATTCAGCAGGACCCACCACAGTGTGGCAGGTTGGGGCAGTCCTGTACGAGCTGGTCCACCAGGGGACATTTGACACCCCCCTGTTCCTCTCAGGGGAAATCCACATCAGGACGGGGCTGTCTGACGGTAAGAAGACCAGCAGGCTCATCGATAGAGCTTCTTTTAGACTGACTTTTGTTATAAAATGCTTCATGGCTTCAGTCTTTACTTCCTCTTCAAGTCTAATATTTATTTTATTCTATTTTTAAATCACTTTAGTTTAATTTAACTTCCTGTGTTCATTCCGTCTCCCTTTTCTCTTTTTTCCTCAGGTTGTGAGGATTTCTTACGGTGCTGTTTAGCGATCGTCCCAGGTCAAAGAGCCACACTGCAGCAGCTCCAGCAGCACCCTTGGCTCCAGTAGAGTCCTGGTGCAGGAATGTGAGGGTTTGAGTTCAGGTGGAGGACTGGTGGTGTGATGTGGGGGAGGAGATGCGTTGGAGGGGAGGGGAGGGTGGAGGGTCTGGATAGGCTGGGGGAGGGGGGAGGGAGGGTTTTGGAGGGTTGTGATACCCTGGGTCACAGGGGGGGTGCTGGCCTGAAAACAAAAAAAGAAAATAAATAAATAAAATTCAAATAAAAATGCATTTCTGTCTTAAGGTGAAAAAAGCGTCTCAGGACAAACATCCATGATGAAATCAAACCAAATGTCCTTTTCAGTTCAACAAAGAACAAAACCTCCACAGATTCTGGAAACAAACACATCAAGGCCTCTGGAATCAAAGTGGAATGAAAAGCTGCATTCAGAGTTTATCAGTGTGAAACACTACTTCATGAGACAAAGAGCGTCTTGTGTTTGCTGTCAACACTAAACTTTGGCTGAGATGGTGTGTGAGACGAACAGGCCGCTCTGAAAGTCACACTGAGCTCTTCTTTCTCATCCACCAAGCACTTAAAAATGAACACAGCTCTTTTAAGGAGGCCTTTTAAATTGGGCTGGGTATCGATTTGAATTTCCGAAAACGATCCGATTTGATTCACAAGGGCCTAATTCGATTAGATTCACGATTTTCGATTCAGTTCGATTTTTGGACAATTTTTTTTTTCAGTGAATCGATATAGGGCTATTAAAAGGAGAATCGATTCAAAATCGATTAATTGATTTTTTTAAACCCATTCCTATTTTAAAATACAACGATTCTCATTTTAAATTCTATATTTATTTACTGGAAACTTTTGGTGTTTGGGTCTTGATCGAGGTGTGTCACCTGCAGTGATGGCAGCGGGGAGTAGTGGAATAGGTAGAGGCTGGTTGCACAGATTTTAGATAAGGTTTAGAATTTCATTTATTTATTTGGGTGATTTGTTTGGTTTACTCTTCAGTCTGGTTTTATTTTTCTTTAGATTACTATAAAGGGTTTTAGTAGTGGAGGATTTTAACAGTGGTGGGCCGTCAGGGCCTGCAAAGCCTTCTCTGCTGGCCTAAAAAGTATCTGAATTACAGACTGATGTAAATTATATTTTGTCCATAAATAATGATTAAATGATTCCAAACGGTATGTTCCAGTTCCTTTCATAGTTTTCCCGTGGTTGCCCTGCTTCTAGACATGTTTTTTTCATATTAAATCATTTAACCAATCAGATTTCAGGCATCATCTGTTGCTAGGGTCAAAGAAATCTGCCCGAGGCCTTCGCTATCCGTTCCTGATGGCGCAGTAAAGTAAAGTGAAGCGTCAAACAGACAGCTGCTTCAACCAATCAGACAGTTGCTTCAACCAATCAGATTTCGAGTTGGCGACTCAGCGCCTTCTAGCTAGCGTACACCAACAACAGCGTATCCAGGCCTTCTGATTTACATTCACCAAGAGATACAGTAGGGGGCGGTATGCACCTAAATTGTTGGTCGCCTACCTCAATTATTCCAAAGAAGAAGAAGAAGAAGACCTGAAGAGAAATAAAACTTACGCCAGAAATACCACAGGGCAAGCTGGACTTTCAGCCCTGGCTTTATGGAACTGAAACGCACGGATAATCTATATGACAGAGCAGTTGAACTCTTTTTGAGGAAGGAAAGGAGGATGTATTTTGTTTTCAAATAATCGGGATTTTGGTGAGTAAAATGTTCCTCTTTTCCTAAATAATATTGCTGTTTCATTAAGCTGTTGATGCTCATTGTATGTGCACAGATGTAGTAGGAGACTTGTGCACTTCAGCAAAGGCATTTATTCTGGCTGCACAAGTATCTATCTGCTGTGCAACAACTCTTTATGTTCATATCTGCATAATAAGATTTTTTTTGTAGACAAAATAGTTATTGAGGGGTGGATTGATTCAGGCGGATCTGTTCTGAAGGCCTTAGTGTGAAATGCACGGTCCGCCACTGGATTTTAACATAGTTTTAGCGAACTAATATGCTTTACACCCATGGAGTTTTTATGGTTCAGTCTAATTGTGTTGAATGTATTTAAGGCTCGGAAGCCTAAAGCTAGGTTTACACCTTTGGCATGCATTGCCACGAATTGATTCGCAAACTACTCGTACATTGGCGTGAAGTGTGCGTAAACCCATCGTGACTGCATGCCATGTCGGGACGAGAATTTTTGAAATTTTCAAAATTTTGGTCACGACAAAATATCGCAAACAGGCCGTGAACTATGCGCCAATTGTCCGTGAACTCCTCGTGAACGCGTCGGGACAATGTGGGAGGATGCGTGCCAGTCGTGGCCACCGGCGAGTACCCTGAAAAGGGCCCCATGCGGGGGATTTTCGACACACTGTCGTTGCAGCATCAAGTGTAGTGCCTTTAATTTGTCATTGAAATTGTCTGATGTCAGCCATCCGTCGGGGCCCCCTTCAGCTCGGGGCCCTCGGCAGCGCCTTTTCTGCTGCTCTTCAACACAGAGCAGCTACAGGTACAGGCATCTTCTCTTCTCCGCAATGACGGTGTCTCTGGCATTCAGCATGTTGTCTGTTCCACAGCAAATCCAAAAATGACCCGGGGTTGGGGAAGCCCCCTTTTTACGGGATACAGTCAGGTCGGCACCAATCCAAGTCGGCCCTGGCCAACTCGGCACCGCCTCTGGGATACAGTCAAGTCGGCATCAAAGCCAAGTCGGCCCCGCGAGGGGGGGCTCTCAAGTGTCCGAGTTGGTCGGTGCCGACTTGACTGTAAGCTGCTTACCAACTCGGCCAAAAGCCTCTTTTTTTTTTTTTAATCACGATGCGGCTGCGGTGCGACGATTCGCACAGTTTTTTTTCGTGTCGGCTGCGGGTTGTATGTTCCCCGCTTTGTATGGACCGGGGAATATGGAACCCTTTTTCTAAATAAGGGTCCTATGCTCCCCGCCGTGCACTGAAAGTGTCTGCTTGTACAGCGCAGAACCTGCAGTGGCGCATGGAAGCGCTCACGTGTCACCTCCAGGTATAGAGAATTACTGTAGGCTACTGTCATCCCCTTTTTACACGTATATGACGTGCGTAATTGCGCCCGCAACCACGTCGTGCCAATGCGGTAAGCTCGTAAACTATGCGCAAACTATGCGTGGATGCATCGTGAATGCGTCGTGCCAGTTCGCGACCCTGACGGGCGCATTCGTGAACTGTCCGTGAACTGTGCGCCAACTGTCCGTGAACTAGTCGTGAACAGTGCGGGAGCCTGTCGGTTCGTGACTCCAGATTGGCACGCCTTGCCACGACAATATCGTGGCAAAAAGTCGTGCAAGTGTAAACCTAGCTTAAGAAGCCAAAGTTCTGTTGTAATCCTCTCATGCACTTTTTTGGTGAATGCACTTTATAATTTTGGAACAAGGAAATAAAGAAGTGGACCATTCAGCCTCGACTCACCATCTCTTGTTGCTCACTGTTTTCCGGCGCTCGTGCTGTCCTGCTGACAGTGTGACGGCCAGAAAGACACACCGGAGCTCCATCAGTAGCAGCCGACACAACTCTCCTCACATCCATTCCTCCATCACCGAGCTTCTCCAGCACTGTGTTGTAAATATCTCCACCTCTTGTCTATCCAGAGGTTTGGCATGCCCCTTTTCTCTTCACCATAACGCACCATTTTCCACCAAATAATGTCCTGCGGTCACAAAATGTCAACATGCAAACTGCTGAATAAACAAAAGTGAAGTTAAAAATTGGGAGGACAGCAGTGAGTGAGTCTGTTGGAGACAAGTCTGTTGGAATCAAAAAAGTCCACTTGTCAGGTTATTAGGTGTTTATCAAAACAGAAAGTGAAGGGTTGTGTTTTCAGTGTTTTTCTCTGTGGAGTTTACATGTTGTCTGGATTTCCTCTGGGTACTCTGGCTTCCTCCTGCACAGTCCCAAAATGTGCATTTGTTAAGTGGATTTTGTTATTGACATGTATTTGACGAGTGTAGAGTGAATTATATTGTATTTCATTAGATTATCAAAAAGAAGACATGGAATGATTGAAGTAATTCTTTTTAGAGTGTATTCATCCATCCACCTTTCCATCTAACCATTCTGTCTATCGATTTGTTCATGTTATATCCATCCATGCGCCAACCATCGGTGTCCTCAGATTCCATCCATCGATGTTTCAATTCCTCTGCCGTCAATCCATCTGTCTTCTGTAAACCCATTTATCCAAGTTAGTCTTCCTGGTTTACACAGTCCACCCCCATCATGAGATCCAGGTGTGAGTACATTCACTTCCAATCACCAGTTTATCAAAGGACGGCTGTCATCCACATAAACACACAGCCAGGCCCACGGTTAATAACCATGTACAGTCACAAATCAACAGGAAGGCCTTCATATGAATTGAAACACTTTTAGAAGACAATAAACTACATAAAAGCAGCAATCTTCCATGAGAAGTTGATGCTGTGACACACAGGCTTAATTTACGTAGGGTTGGTGGGTTATGAAAACCCACGGGCCCTCTTGTGGTGAAAACCTGTCCCACCACCACACTGCTGACGATTTTTGTGTTTGTTTAAATCCGAGGCAGAATGAACGCAGCAGCTGCCTTCTCTCCGGCCAGAGGCGCCGCTACACATAGGGTCCTGAACTAGCTGAAGGGGGCCCCGAGGGACGGCTGACATCAGTCAATTTCAATGACAAATTAAAGGCGCTACACTAGACGCTGCAATGACAGCGTGTCGAAAATCCCCCGTATGGGACCCTTTCCGAGTACTCACCGGTTTGGCGGATATCAGCGTCGGGAACATGCCTAATGGGGCCCCACTACTACCCGGCTTGCATCAAAGCAGGGCCGGTTGCAGGCATAGGCGAACTAGGTGGCCGTCTAGGGCGCAGTGTGGGGGGCACCGTGGCTGTACAGGGGGCGCACCGACGCTCCGTGTTCCGAGTTAGCACTGCTCTGTGCTGCTCCGCCACTCCGTGCGAGCACCGCACCGCTCAGCATCGCTGGGACTCGTACTTGCCACCCCCCACTCCCGCAACTCTCGGCACCGCATGAAAACCCATGTGGAATAAATCCCAGCTACGCCACTGCTGTGAAAATAAGGACATTTTCACATGTGAGTCTTTATCCTCGTTTCACCTCGTATCTCAGATACTATACACTTCTGTGTTTGAGAGAAGCTGTAGAGAGTGCTACATGGATCCCTGCTGACAGTGCTCATTGATTGTGAGGGCAAAGTTGACATGCAGGGTTCCTTATCTGACATTTCACACAATTTTTGCAATCTCCAGTCTTCAATCGATCCATCCGTAAACAGTATATGTCTTCTATGCAGCTTATCCAGTGCAGGATACAAATAATCCATCACAGGGCAAACAGAGAAACACACAACCACAAACACTCCAATTCACATCACTGGATAACTAAGGGTCACTCTTCATGTTTTGTTTGGATAATTCCAAAAATGACAGAGTCTCACCTTAGTCAAGCAGTGAAAGTTCAATTACAATATCGAAAGAATTAGCTGAATTAAGTTTTGCTGTGGCTAAATATATATAAACACGGAAGTGTAGGCCTTCCTGACTCGTGGTTACATGGGATTGGCTCCAGTTGCCCGCGACCCTAAACAGGATAAAGCGGTATAGAAATCGATGGATGGATTACCTGGTTTAAATTTATGACCGCCAGGGAGGTGGGCGGGACTAGTGGCATGACTACCAACAATCATGAAACCAAATCTGTTAAAAACCTGTTTAATACCTAAAGTCAATACCAGCTGGTCCATACTATCATTCGTACATAAATCCAGGAGTAAAACCATTGGATTATTGAGCATCTTCATCCACATTCATGGAATTACATTAGAAATCACTGATGATTGCTTTGTCTCTGACCTGTGAGGAAATATGAACTGGTCGCTTATCCGCTAATTCTGTGTAACTACACATAAAAAAAGCAAGAATTATCCAAAATGTGAATACTTTAATTACTTTAAAGCAGACTTCTCAAGATACAGCTGTCGCCCTTCCGATCCTACTTTTGGAGAATGGGCCCTAGGTTAGCTTCTGTTATACTCTCGTATATTGCGTGATATTTTAGATTTAATAATTAGGTCACTAAAATTTCTTTAACTTAAAACTGGGACCAAAAGTGTTACTAATAATAATGTAAATAACTGGATGAATGGCACTTTCTCTTCAAAACACAAAAGAAACCTTTTTAACAAAATAGCAACTTCTCACTTTACTAAAATAAAATAATTGTAATCAAAAACTGACTATATTAAAACATATGCCTTGTAGTGAAAAAGTTAACAAAAATGTAAACAACAGTCCAATATTCAATGTTTTTGTTATTTGTATGTGATCCTGCGTTTTTGTTTTGGATGCAGTGCGGTGTTTTCACCACCATGGGGCGCATGCGAGTTATGCAATAGTTAAGAGCAGTGCTGTGCTTAAAGGCTTGTCCATGCTTTACATGTACGCGTTTCCATGTCCGCTTTCGAGTGCCCGCGCACCACCGATGCGCACGCGCTTTCTCCCATACTGCATTTTGAGCTCAGCTGTGAGCGTTCCATGCAGGCGTGCTGATCCACGCATCCTCGAGAAGCTTTTCCGGCACTACAAACTGCTGCTTTATTACAGATTATTTAGAGAAAATTAAGCACATACATTGTCAGTACATTATCATTCAGTATTAAAGTTTATTTAGCCTTTTTTTCTGTTTCTGAATCGCAGGGGTGGCGCCGGAGCGATTAGTTGCTTTCACTTCTGTCTGCAGACCTCCTCCTCCCTCCAGACAGAGTCTGCTCTCTCTTTCCACGAGTTTTTCACTCTTTTGGTGTTTTTAAGTAGAGCCATCAGGCTGGAGCTCCGTCTACGTTCACATTTACCGTCAAGTTTTGTTTGCTGTGGCGCTCTGGCGCATGCGTACACTGCCGCGAGCTGCACGCAACGCGGTCTCAAAATCTGGCTGCTGCATGGACGTCCGAAGATCGGTCCGCGCGGACCCTAGCGGACAGGAATTCATGACGATTTTACGTCACACGGACCAACGCGCACCCACGCGGACATGTGAAGCATGGACGGGCCTTGAGAAGGAGAAGAAGAACATAAAAGAGTACATTTCTGTGAGTAAATGCGCTGTTCAGGCTAAAAGTTCATTCTACTGCCTCCATCAGGTATTTTTCCTGAGTTCAACGCAGAAGATGCTGCGAACCTCAACAGTTTTCTTCAGCAAATAAAGTATTTCACACAATCGGTGTCTCGGTTTCACTCTTAAATTTTTACCAAAATATAGCCCTTTAAAAAAAAAAAAAAGTTGTGTGGCTTGAGAATGTTGGAACCCAAAACTTAATGGTCTGATCATTTCACAGGTAAAATAAAATAAAGCAGAAAAGTACCTTTTCCCAGGAAAATGTTCCAGTCAGTCCCCCTCAGTCCAGATGAGAATGGAAGCACTCACACCGGGATCCACCTTGATGTCCTCACGATTTCTGGTCGTTTTCCAACGCTGCCAGAGGAGCTCTGAGCATCCCAGGCAGCTCAGAGCGCTATCTGGTTGTTGTCCTCTGGTTTCCAGGCCGGGAACGGACGAACATCTACGTGGCTAGCTGCCTTAGCTAACAGCTGCGTTAGCTAACAGCTGCACGCGCACAGTCCCAACACGTTTCTACTAGCTTTAGCCTGCACTTAGCCAGCAAGGCAGCCAAAAAAAGTCAAAGTGTCCCGTGCTAAGTGTGTAGGGCGGCGCCTATCTCCGTGTCGTAACCCCAGGCCACACAGCTACTGTGAGTAGTAGTGGAAGCTACAGTGGGGGGGGTTAGACCTCTGGTAGCTCTGTGTGTTTGCGAGGCAGCCTCTGGGTGCAAATGGGCAGTAATAAACTTCGTGCTGAAATTAATTGTCGACAATCCAACATACAAGCACTCAAAACTAGGGATGAGCCGAATACTCGTTTTAAACGAGTACTCGTTACGGATAATGCATTTTTTCCGAATCCGAGTACAGCCCGAGCATTGTCAGTCGGATGTCAGTGATGGGAGATCCTCATTGGTCCTTCATTCTGCTCCGTGCTCCACCGAGACGACAGGATCGTTGTCAGAGAAGCCAATCGGAGCTGATAAATTAAAAATGCGGTATTTTATTTCTTTGTAGCGTGCATTGTGCCTGAGGAAAACCTTATAAGGTTGAAACGTCAGGCGATTGTGCATGCTCGGGGGTTTTTTTTTCGGGGGTTTTTAAGTTTCGTTTTCCCTCGCGTCCCCCCCCCAACCCCCCCCCCGTCCGTGGCACTGCAGCCACGGACAGGACCAGGAAGCTCAGCAGGGGCGTATGAGAGGTTTCCCTGGACGCCGGGGAGATTCCGGTGGGGATCGTGGGGGGAGGCATTCATACAATAAAAATATTCATGTTCTGATTCAATAAAAAAATACTTGTTCTGTAAATAGTTCCTTTGCTATTGTGACCAAAAATATTCAAATTTTATTTCTGAGGCTTTTGTGCGAATAAATAATAATTTATATAACTTTAAAAATATTCATGTTCTGACTAAAATAAAAAAAAAAAAATCTGTACATTGTATCATTGAGACTGTTCTGTAAATAGTTTTCAAATGAAGAATCAATATAGCAACTTCTGAGCAATTCATATCAATTTCAGACTTAAAATAGTGCACCAATTTCTGCCCCTGCCCGTTTCCAGTTAAACCACGCCCGCTTCCGGTTTAGACCACGCCCCCTCCGAGTACAGATCCGGATACAGATAATTTGGATGGGTAAACAGATACAGATACAGATAATAGTGTACTCGCTCATCCCTACTCAAAACTCACAGAAATGAACTTTTTTCATTAACTTTCCTCTAACATGCCTCTCCCTTCTCCTGCATCACCTCCTTCTTGCGCTGTCATCAGGTCACGTGACCAAAACAACCCGCTTTTAAAACAAGTTAATATTACTTTAAAATAACATAATGCTTTCTCTATTTTTTTCTTTTTTTTTTTACAACATGAAATAAAACATTCCATTTTACAAACACAATTTAAAGCTAGGGTAGACGATGTTGTCCAAAAGCAGTTTTTGTCATACTGAGTGAAATGCTCCTTGCCCCCTGGGAGAAGTCAATACATTATGTGGACGGAAAAAGGTGCGGAAAAAATCTGACAACTGTAGCGGCCAAAGGACAGTAAAAACTCCGACCAATCGTAAGGCACGGACCGCTTTTAAGGAACCAATCAAATCCCTTCTCCGTTCTACCAGCCCCCTGCGCGTTCATTTCAATGGCGTGCACTGGCCCTGGTTCAGAGCGCGCGCGTTGCCAAGGAGCTCTCGGCGGTCGCAGCTCACGTGAAAAATAGAAGGAAGCGGAGCGGGCGCGCTGTGCTCCTATGCGCGTTGTGTGCGGGCAGTCAGAAAGGTTAATAACATTGGAGGCGATCACAAACTCCGTGCGCGCGGCGCTTCCGTGTCCAGTACGTTCGCTCCCAACGGGAGCTCCTCCAATGGGGTGGGAGCTGGGCGGAGCTTTGGGAGATGCTACATTCATGCTACATGCTAGTTTTCCAAGATTGCCGACCCTAGCTTTAATATGAATTTAAATATTTTTAAACACAATTAAAACAAATTGTTTTTAACAGCCTCTTAACATTTTGTTTTTTTTAAATCAAACATGAAGTATTTATTCTAGATGTATTTTAACATCTCAACAGGGGTACACAGTGATACTATAAATTGATTTTGAAAGAAAGTGCATGCAGAAATATTATTATTGGGAGCATTTCTGTTTTCAAAATGATGATTCAGTAGCCTCTATAAGTTACAAAAAATGACTTGTTGTATTACTAGGGTTACTTTACAAGTTTTAAGAAGGGACTCGAGACTCTTGTGTTCTATTGCCATTTATCTGACCAGCTTTATTTTGGACATTGTTAATCTCAGCATCAACACAAAGGTAAACTTTGAGCACCATGTGGGTCAGAGAAATGATTCACTCAATGAACTAATGGGAAGCAGAAGATCTATGATCCATCTGTACACTCATAAAGGAAAGTTAATGTTTATTTAAGGCTGCTAATGCATTGTATGCCAGTGTTGATGCCATGACAAGATGAATGTCTTCTGTGCAGACATTTCAAGAGACAATGCATCATTTTACTGCTTTTGTTTCAAAACAGTTAGTATAGCAGGACATGAGCGGTGTTGGTGGTTGTTTTTGTAATGAAACCTGAAAGTTTAGGCAGCTTAAGAGAATCATGACCGCCAGTTCATATTCTGCAGTTTTGTAGTCAAAGCAAAAGTACTTAAATACATTAACAAAGATGTAATCTGTTACATTATTTTAATTATATTAATATGTATATCATACATAAAATAATGTGCATTGATATATTCTGTGCTCATGCCATTCTTCACCATTCTACGTGGATGGTGTGTGTGTGTGTGTGTGTGTGTGTGTGTGTGTGTGTGTGTGTGTGTGTGTGTGTGTGTGTGTGTGTGTGTGTGTGTGTCTCCTGGAGTTTTTGAGGCTTCGGCCGAATGGATCCTTCATCTTAATGCTAACACTGAGCTCAGTAGACAGAACAGAGAAGACAGTCTGCACCTCTCCAACTCCTCTTTCTTTGGACAAAAAGTGAGGAATATTTCAGTAACTTTTTGCTGTGCCTCTAATTTCATGATGGTTATCAGCTCCTCTTGCGTGGCTGCTGAAAGTGGCATCCTTCCAGTGATGAGATTCTTTATTACACTTCTCATTACGGCTTGGCCCTTCCTCCGAGGTGATGTTCTCTCCCCGTCTCTCCTTCCTCTCCTCTCCTCTTTATCTAAAGCCCTTCTTTCTGGCTGTCTTCCCTCTCCCCGCCTCAGCGTGCGCACGTGTCAGTTACATTCCACGCTGTGGCCCAACTTCTTATGCAAACTTGACATTCCTTCATCACATTTCATTTCCATCTCCGCCGTCTTTGTGTTTCACCGAAACTCGTGATGATGATTCAGTTTTCCTCGTCGGGAAAGCAGCTTATTAGCTGTGACAATAGCTGTAAAGCTCGGATGGACCACGGGAGTGAATGATTAAAAGTTGTACATAATTCATTATTTTGAAAAAAGAAGAAGAAGTAGAAGAAGCCCCAGGTGGAAAGATTTGAAACGTGTGCATCCCTCTAAAGGAGCGGATGAGTCTCCTTGAAGGTGGCAGGCCTGTAGGAAATCTGACAGCCTTCTTTTGGCTGCTCCGGCTCCTCTTTGATGCTCACATTCAATGTGTCAGTTACATTAGCAGATGTTGGAGCCGCGGCCCTGATGGCCGCCCGATTCCTTCCCGTCCCTTCGCCCCTGGTATCTTTGTCGTCTGACGTCCGCGGCTGCTGTCGTCGTTGTCTGATGACAGCAGCGATGCGGCGCCGCACCAGATGTCGACGCAACATGTTTTTATCAGCACTGCTTTAGAGGTAAGATGTGTTTGGGAAAGAATGTGTGTTTTGATTGATCACAATAAAGCCTCAATTTACTCCGATCCTATAGAAAGAATTAAACTGGAAGCTCTTGCTGACAGATGAGTTCTGGGGGTGATGAACTCAGAATTAAACCATGAGAGACACAGTGTAACAGCACTGTTAAGGTGTTTTTACTTTTGTTTACCATCCAGTTATTGGATGGAGTGCTGAGCTCTAGAAAGCTCCAAATGAGATGTGATACCATGGAATCAGACACACTGGCTGTTGGAGAAAGTGATTAAACTTATTGGAGCAAATTGATCTGAATGAAATGAATGAAACAGGGAACAATTCAATAAGGTTGACAATATGTCACGTAGCTTTGTGAAGAAAGAAAAAACTTAGGAGGTTCAGAAAAGATTGTAAGATCTAAGAATGTTTAGAGGAAGAAAAATGTCTTTTAATAAAGTCTACGAATAAAAGCTGTGGCGGGCCAGCTGAGGAAGCGTCTCTTACTGCAATAACAGCAGCGTCTCTGCTGAAGACAGAGCCAAGTTCACTCCCTCCTGACAAACAAGTTAAATCCCAATTAATGTGTTGTTCACAAAAACTCCACAATAAATAGCTGTTCTGCACATGCTCATTGCCTCTCAGTCCAGATCCTGCTGGACGTGGCAGTTTAAAACTTCAAATTCACCGGAATAACAATCTAATTTCATCAAACTGGCATGCCGTTCTCTGAGCATGTCTGGTTTCAAAACACAAACAAAAAAACAGCACCCACTAGTGGTCGTAGAGGATAACTTCATCATTTTCAGCATTTCTGCATGGACGTAATTCTTCAAAACGTTGTAAACGTGGAACTTTTCTAAAACAGAAACACACAAAAAAAATGAAAATGCCTTTTTACTTAAAACTATATGTAAACTGGGCCAAATATTCCATATTAAAGGTGCTGTAGGCAGGATTCCGCATGTCCGCCATCTTGCTTAGGGTTATCTAAGCAAGATGGCGATTTGAAACCCAGCACAGCCAATCCTGTCCTGTTTTCTCTGACATCAAGCCCTTACGCAAGTTAAGCCCCTCCCACAAGAACGCGCGACGAACGCCCCTCGACCAATCATGGTTAGAGCCTCAGGGGCTCTTCTGATTGGTCAAAGATACCTGGAGCTGTCGAGATTCCTTTTCAGCTCAGAACAGAGATCGATGGAAACGCTGCTTCCTCGCGTTAGTGCAATTATGCCACACTCCTAAAGGATTATCAATGGATACTCTAACATTGAATCCAAAGAAAACACAGAAAAATTAGCATTGACTAGCAAAATCCTGCCTACAGCACCTTTAATGAAGACAAACACACTGTATCTCTTTTTTTTTTTTAAATATGAACAGACTTTCCATGGATCGAGCTGGATATTGTGAAAAGAAGTGGGAATAGTGAAAGAGAGTACCCTGTACCCAATTTCTATGCAGCTGGAAGTGTGATATAAGCTATTATATTTTTGGTGTAGGATTTCCTACCTAGAAAATAGTCAGTTAAATATATATAGCTATCAGTTTTCCATACATGGCCTTTTTCCATCAGTTTGCACTTTCATCATACATTGCATTGACTGTGTTCATGTTTTTTTTTTTTTTTTTTGCTTTCATGAATGCTCATTTACTACTACAGGTATAGTTCGTTTAATTACTGTAACTATTTTACAAAGATCTAACATTCTGTTTCGCCCTGACATCTCCTCATTTTCACCACCTGCAAGGTTTATTTTTTTTAATCAATGAAAATTTCACTTCTTCACTATTTTTCAAAGCGACTGTATTTAACTGGGGATTTAAAGAGAATACTTGTGGTGCTTTGACGTTCTCCCCGAGCAGCTGCCTGGTGCGTGGTTACAAACAGACGGAGGGTTACGGCACGCCTTGAGCTGTTAAGGATATGGAATGAATGCACGAGGGGCTCAGGGCGGCATCGCTTCTAATCTTCCCACAAAATGTCAAAGCGCAAGAGCAGCGTCTAAGAGGCACGGAAGAAAAACCTGCACGTTTACCATCGAGATCAGGACAAATAGGAGGCGGAGTGCAGCATATGCAGAACCCACACCGAGGCGTTGGTGTGTGAGGCCTCAGAGCTCAGAGAAAAGCCGAGAAGAAAACCAGGAGCTTGAGTATAAGCACTTTTTTGTTAGTTAGGCTTTGTGAGGAAGATTACTGATATATATATATATATATATATATATATATATATATATATATATATATATATATATATATATATATATATATATATATTTATATTTATTTTTGTTCCAGAGATATTTGAGATTTGAGACTATATTTGTACCACTCACTGTGGAAGAGATGATTTTTTTTTTTTTTTTTTTTTTTTTTAATGCATTAAGGAATCTGAATTTCAGTCTTTGGTTTTTGAGATGTTTTTAGTTTTAAAGGTGCGTTGATGTGGTATTATTTGAAGGTATATTATTATTATTATTATTATTATTATTATTATTATTATTATTATTATTATTATTATTATTATTATTATTATTGTTGTTGTTGTTGTTGTTGTTAAAAAATATCTTTAAGTAAACTTTGAGGACAATTTCAATGTTCTGATGTTTGGCCAAGAGCCCACTTTCTTTTGGAAAATCCAAAAGTCTCTCTGACCAGTCGAAGACTCTGTGAACAAGACAGAGCTTTAAAGTGGAAACAGAAAACTTTTGTTAACAGAGTTTTATGGAAAGACTCCGACTTCATCTACACGGAAAGACTAGAGTGTCATGACTCCCGGTCCATATTTATCTATCCATACTAACGTCAGTCTTCTACTATTGTTCTCTGTGTGTGTGGTTTCATTACAAAGACAAACAACGGCATATTTCTGTTGTTTCCATGTAAACAGACACTGTTTTCAAATCGTTGCCATCAAAAGAAGAAACTTCTTGAACGAAAACGTAATCATGATGGAACGTTTCAATGGAAACGTTTTATAAACGGGTCTTAGGCTGTCCCAGCTGGCCGATCCAGGAAGCTCCAGATGTTCTTCAGACTTCAGTCCCTCCTTCGTAGGTTCTGTTCATGATGTCAAAAGACCTAAAGAGCTGATTTTCTAGGAGACGTTCAAGGTCCGCCCACCTCAGCTCTGTGCACGACCATCAAATAACTCTTTACTAATCAACAAGGAAATGCTGAATAACCGTTTTCCATTCACTCTGCTGTCAGCCGTCCTCCAAACTGTCGCTAATATGCCAAACATCTTTTTTTTCCTTCCTCGTGTGTTGCTGAAGCAGCTAAAATTGGCTCTGTAGAGACGCGGCTCTGCGGATTCAGATTTTATGCTGAGTGTACTGTCACAGTAATTGGCTGAGAGCCTCCTGAGACTGAAAGACTTATAAATAAAGGAATAAATAAACAAACCAATAAATAAATAAATGCCAGCGGCGGTGCCAAGACATGCTCAGAGGGCGGCGGGAGCGGCGCCGGGAACAGAGGCAGTCTCATATCAGCGCTTCAAATAAACACACTGTGAGACGCAGATTACATGCATCGTGCACAAAGTGTGTACAAATGGTGCATTTCTTCTGTGTGTATTCAGGTCACTTTTACAATAACGAAGTGGGACATCAATTTTCATCGCTGTGCAGCGCGGCTGCGCTGCTTTCACTAACTTCTCCCATTACGATTCCCAATTTGCCAAAGCCGCGCCGCAGCTCTCAGGTAATTGTTCCAACAGGAGGCTCGATCATTGAATTCTTTGTGAATCTGCTCGAGATGCTCTGCCACCAAAACAAACTCGGGGCAAAAAAAGCTGAGTAAATGTAGTGATTCAGACATCTTGACTATTAAGCCGCACTCAAAGCGGTTTTGTCTTGAGGAGTTCTGCCAACCTGTCATGAATAATAAAGCGATGCAACAACCTGCCGCACACGTTCGGCCGCAAGACGCTGGCACCAGAGGGAAAAAAGAGAATACAGTCGGTCACGTCGGCAACAGAAGCCCCGAACAATGAGAGGAATCAGCCTGCTGGAGATACTGTTCATAAAGCAGGAGGGGCTGGCTGAGAGAGAGGGAGGTCACAGTCCGTCCTGTAAACACACGCAGCAGATAGTCCACCAGTTCCTGTCGTCTTCGCTAAAGTCAAGTGTAAAGTGAGGCAGCTGTAGCAGGACGCAAATGTTGTTGTTATTGTCCATCTACTGAGCATTTAATTATTATGGCCATGGTACACACACACACACACACACAGCGGCAGCATTTTTTTAAAAAGTTGCATTTTAAAGAGCCATTGTGGTATAAACAGGCTCTCAAAACACAATCTGAACATGTTCAGATCGCCTTGATCACACAAACAGGTGCAACACTGCCGTATTGATTATTCGAGGGAGTTTCACATGATACATGAAAATATAGGAAGAGACCTCATCTTGTTGCCCAAGGTTTGAACCTGTGGAACCGTGAACGGCTATTTATAAAGCTGTAATAATTTATTGCAAACACTCCTGCATATACATCCTGTTTCCTCTCTGAGAGAGAAAACACTGGCTCCACAAAGTCGAAGAAGCCGAGCCCACGTGTCACGTTTTGTCTGTTCAGCATGAATCTGAATGCAAATTCCTGTGGTGGGAGAGTTGTTAAAGCTGTCATGCACCAGATGTGTGCAAGAAACAAACAATTTCCCCATAAATATTCACATTAATGCACACCGGATGAGGTCGGCACGCTTTGGTGCAACCTACGAAATGTTTCTGCAGAGAAAGCGAAAACGGCTCTTTATCACTTGAAAACATGCGAGGAGAGAGAAGATGAGAGCTGAGAGGACCGAGAGAGCAACAGTGTGAGAACAGCACGGGATCTACTGCAACAAAAAGCTTCTCCAGTACTTTAATATAATGGATGTAATGATGCAATGAAGAAAAAAATAAAATGTGAGGTTAGAGAACTTCAAACTGAAAGGAATCCAACAAGACATGGGATTTGTTGCTTATTGATCACCATTATCCTGATCCAGAAGCCATTAAAACTGTCAGAACGTCTCCTGATGATGAAGAAGCTCTCATCGCCATCGGCTCAGTCGGTCGATGTTCTCCGGCATCAAAGTTGGCAGTTTGATTCCTTATCAGCGTCGCCCATGTGCCACAGTTTCCTCCGGGAAGAGACACCGGGAAGAGTCACCACTGCTGGAACTGTGGTGAAATTCACAACATGCTGGAGGTGAAGTGTAGAAACATGGAATTCATGCAGAGAAGACGTCACATTTCAGGCTGTGTTTATGCAACAGCGTTTTCAAGTGAAAGTGTAAAACTTTTGCTGTGTGTTTGGAGTCTGTTTGCACGACAACAACACTGAAAAACACAACTTTTAGATTACAATTCCCAAGGTGGAGCTCTGTGTCCGTGTAAATGTGAAACTCTTCTGAAACTAAAACTCAAAAAAGATGGAAATGTTGTGTAAACCGGCCTAAACTGGCATCAGACATAAGGGACACATCTCAACCACATGCTTACACACACATTAGCACAAACTTCATGAAAGAAACTGAAAAAAAATATATTTTGGTTGTCCGATATTAATTATGTTTGTTGAAATGTGCGCATGTGACATATATATGTTTTCTCTTTTGATAATCCATTTTTAAATGATCTTTTTTTACTGGTGTACACCCATCTATAATTCTTTTTCTTTGATTTTTTTCAAGCAGTTTTATTTTAATATTTATATAACTTTACCACTTTTCCCCATCTTTACGCTATTTATATTTTTTTCATCATTTTTGTTTAAATTAATGTATTCATGAAGCTTTAATTCCTGTCAAAGCTCAAAGTGAGTCAAATTTCACTGAATTGAATTTAACCACACCTGCTGTATAACGTCATGACTCATCATTCCAGATTAAACAGTCAGCTCATTTCACTTATTTGAGCCTGTGTATTTTGTTTTTGTCTGTTTTTAGTGGCGACACGCCCTCAGTTTTCATGCACCTTTGCTTTCCTTTGCAGTCTCAGAGCTTCATTCTTCAGACTAGGCAGCATGTTGTGTGTCTAATGAATGTCACATGAATCATAAAAGGACTCTGACTCTGCTTGCAGCGTTATTGTACGGATTTGACTGACGCCGTGCTCGTGCACGGCTTCGGGACAATGACGTGACTCACACACCAGACAATGACGCACACAATGCTCGGCGCTCAGTCTGCTCCACAGGCTTCACTTCATTTACAACCGCGATGAAACTTCAAATATTGTCCCCGTTGCTCCCACTGAACGTCTTCTCCAAACGACTGCCGTTGTCTGTTATTCATCCACCGTTTGTTTCTTTTCTTTCTCTCGTCAGTTTGCTCTGCATTCGTACTCCAGATGAGTTCTGTCAGCTGCGGTTTGGTTCTGCTCGGCTTGTCTGGTTTGATCTGTTCCTTGGTGTTTTTGATCAGCCTGCTTTGTCACAGCTTTTTGTACAAGAGAAAGTTATTAGATTACTGTAGCACAAAGGCAGGTGAATGAATGAGGCGCAGGACTGACGCGGAAATAAGTAGCTACACCTCGTCCGCCGAGACGCCTTTAAAACCATTTGATTTGGAAAAGAGGCAGAGGAGGCTGGAAAAAGATTTTACTGTGAGGAAAACAAACTGTGAAAGGTGCAGAGATTTCAACACAATGCTCAAAATGTAATCAGGCTAGGAAGGATTGAATTAAAAACACTGACGTTGTAACTTTTGCTTTTATGGACATTTTTAAAATGATGAAATTAAGAAAAACTCATGCCTGATTACATTTACAGTTTGAATACAGCAGCTGATACCTTGAGAAGTGACACATTACTTCTTAACATTCCAAATGCATCTCACTACGCTTCTTCTTATTATTTTTTATGATGGTTCTCATTCAGGAAAAACTCTATAATTTACACTGCAGTGAAGAGAAACTCAATAGTCCATTAAGCAGGTTAAAGAGGGAGTCAGAAACACCTTAGATCAGGGGCCACATGCAGCCCTATTTCATCTTGACCATAATTACCTTGAAATTTAAACTTCAATAGTTTTGTAGAAAAAAAAATAAAAAAGAGTACAATGGATGAAATGGTGGTGATCTCCACATAAATAAAGCCAATTTTAATGAAACCTTCTGGTGTAAAACACGGTGAAATGTCCATAGATTTTCTCCTCTGTTGCATTCTGTTTTTCAAAGTCATCTTGACGGCGTGACTCTGAGGTTAGGCTGAACGAGCAGCTCAGATACTCTGAAGGAATCTGTCAAAAAGAATAACAAGCAAGAACACCACTTTCTTTGAATTTTTTAACAATTCGCTCGGTTGGTTAGCGGGCCGGATAAGAACCTGTTGTGGTCTAGTTTTGGCCCTCAGGCCTTATGTTTGACACTCCTGGTTTAAGGGAATTAAGTCGTATCCTCCTAGGTCGCCCACATCATTGATTCATTTAATATCATTAAAAAAAAAAACTCTTAAAACTTATTATGGCATTATGCTGATCTACAGAAATCCAATAAAAACTGCAAAAGTTTCAGAGTTTTATAAGCTCGAGATCCTGAAATGTGTGATATAAACACCATAAAGGTTCAAAACACATCCGGAGTCTCACGATCGAGTGACTCCAGTCGGCGTCTTCAGTCCGAACCTGTCTGCATAGACAGATTTCCGAGGTGTGAGCCGGAGCGTCTCTGTGCTTCGACCTCAGCGTTCTCCCGCTCGCCGCAGCCACGGATCAAAGACCTGAGAGTTTTCATCCCGGCTCAGATATGATCAAACGGCGCCGAGGCTTCAATCCTTTTACAGCGGAGCACCGCGGGTCAGAGGAGAACCCACATACACTGAGAGGATCAAGTCGTAAGAAAGGCTTAAAAGTTGGCTACTTCCTCTCACAAACACGAGAGCGGGACGAGCAGGAGGCTAATGAAGGAGAAGGAGAAGAGAGGAGAGCCCCGCTGAGAGGCCGGCTAATGAGAGAGCAGTGAGGACGGCACAGCCGTGAAGAGCCAGCCAGCGCAGCGCCGGGTGGAGGAAACACAAATGGCTACAAGGATTGATTTAGGTCATGTGTGCAAAGCGACACTTTGTGGATATTTACTGTCCATCGATTTCAGTTTCAGCGTTGCGGGTTTTCGGCAGGAGTGTTGCAGCGGCTGAGTCTCACCTTCATCCTGAGATTTCTGTGTTTTCATGGCTGCTTTGGTTCGTTTTATGGCTTTAACATTGATGCTGTGTTTTTTTTTTTTTAATGGAACATGCAAACTCCACACAGATTGGCCCAGATTAGAACCCACAGCATCGACATCCAATCACACGTCTTTTGATAATAAACAGAGTTTGACCACTGAATCCTTCCAAATGCAGAGAGACTCGAGCGTGTCTTTTTTTGTTTTGCAGAGCTGATTCATTACGGAAACAGTTCTGCCTGGGAGGTTGAAAAACGCTGGTATCACATCAATTTAGGAGGCTGCTGATCACGCTGCGTCCTCTAAATATAGAGCTATTAAATTCCTCTGAACAGCATCCGAAATGCCTCAGCCTGTGGTTGTGTGGTCAGTTTGTATTGTGCTCATCACTCTCCGTATTGAAGGGACTTCAGAAAAACTAAGCATTAGTTGACTACATGGAAAACAAAATTTGGAAACCAGTTAAAAGCATTTCTGTGCTCTTAATGGGATCCTCTCCCATATGTTAATTTATAGTGTGAAAAGAGACGCGCGAAGAGATGCAAAAAGCAACAGAGATGATCGATCACAAAGTTAAGTTTGTGATGTACAACACAGAAAATATGTTATCACGAAGTCTGCTAACAAAAGTTGCGGTGAGGCAGCTGAGAAAACGGATCTCCTCGTGATAGCAGCAGCATCTCTGAGCCCAACTGTTAAACTGTGTATTCTGAGGTTGCAACTCACACTGTAGAGCAGAGACTGATATAACAGCATCAGCTTCTTCTAGTGTATTGATCTGCAGCACACACTCGCTCCGGACATGTCCTATATCTTACTTTGATTTGTTGTTTTTCTTTTATTTTCATTTGTGTGTGACTGTTTTTTTTCTCTTTCTGTCTTTGCATGAAGGAGCTTATGAAGAGCCTTTTTCAACTGTTACAAATAAATGAAGGTGTGAAAAAAACCCTGTGCATCAGTGGACCTGCTTCCATTTTTAAATGCTCAGCCGTTTGAGTCGACCCCAATGGAAGACAAGCATTTACACCTTTTTGCAGTTTAGGGTCACCAAAGAATCCGAAACGTCAGTCGGTGAAATTTGTTATTGATCCAGAGTGAGAACATGCAAACACACACAGAGCTTGAATCAAGGCCTCTCCATTGTCAGACTTGGCGATGGTAACACCGTGCAGCTCTGGAGATCTACCAGTACGCACAGAAACGATTAAAGCTCTGTGCAGCCGCTAATTAAATTAAACTAAATAGAGAGAACCAGTCTGTAAGCTACAGCAACTCTGTATCTTTAGGAGTAAAAAGTGGGTAATGCATTAATCCCACTGTAGCATTGTTCTCTCTCCGCTGCTCGTCCTCCCTACGGCGCTATCATCTTTGTCATTTTCCTCCATTGGTTATGCATCCGCCGCACATTGGCCCAAATTCTTTCAGTACCTCTTTCCCTCACGTCCCAAACAGGCTCCCCCGCCGCCTCCTGCGGGATAACACCCCTCCGAATTACACCGTCACTTATATCCATCACTTCCCCAGCTGCAAATCTCCCCTGAATTTAATTAATCACCTTACCTTTGCATTTGCTCAAGGGCTCAAAAAGTAAGCCGTGTGCAAACTGAGGGGTAGATAAATACAAAGGGAGAGATTTAACAGAAGTGGAGCAGGGAAAGTCAATTGCAGATTCAACGTGGCAGCTGTAGGATTTGCAGGAGTGTGTATCCACAAACAGCTTCGGTGTTAATGGCCTTGGGCGCCGGGGAATCGGTGGCTCTTTATTCAAACATCCAGGAAACAGCTGCGAAGGAGCAGAAAAAAAGATTGCAGAGGAAGACCCCCTGTTGGTAATGGGCAGATTTATGCTCCCTCGGCTGGGGCTCTCACTCTCGACCATTGCTCAGGTGATCAATGAGAAGAGGAGGACAAACAAAGGCAGCTGCTGTAAGCAGACCATCAAAAGGCATCTGCTGCGAGTCCCTTTATCAGACCAAAGCCGCGGTTACTGCTGCTGCCGTCTGAGAAGTGCTATTTCCTCAATAGGCGGACCAACCGGAGTGATTCTCCCCTACAGATACACACACAAACTATATCCGACCAATAACCGTTGGCTCTATTGATGTGGGCTTTACTCACACTTGTAAAGGCATAAACCTTGTAAGACAATTCACGGGCGTCTTTGGCTTCTTCAAAGCAAAAACCTCCTTTTTTTTTTTTTTTCCGTCTTTCAGAATTCGATTTCTTTTTTTTCTTGCCTGTAACCTTTTACTTCTTCCAAAACAGTCTTTGTCTCGTGCTGCTGCTGATTGGAAACATTGTGGCACTGGAGCATGGTGACAAATTCAGATTTCAGGTAATCGGAATCACATTTCCTGCGTTCTCCAGTCTTTTCTCACCCTCAAAAGAAAAAAATAGTACTATTTGTTACAGCTGAGGTTGGTTTAACATTTCTTTTTCTTTTTTCTGGTGTGGTTTTCTTGTTGCTGCTTAAGTTCTCTGGGGTTGCTGAAGAGAAATGTACCCCACTCTTTAGATTAACCCATTGGCCAATATCAGTTTGATAAAGATTACAACCTATACTGTTTTTTGATTTAACTGATAGCAGACTTCATTCAGTTTTTTTCCACATTCATGCAAGATTTGATGTCCAGAAGCCGACAAACTCCATGTGAAGGAGAAAGCAGTTTTGTCAGTTTTGCTTTGCTTGTCTGAAAGACTCGGGCTCCATTTTTTTTTCAAGTTAAAATAGAAAAACTTTTGAAATGAAACTTCGTGAAAAGCTCGTCCTCGGCCTCCGTGCCGACGGTGTAACACTGCTGCGCCGCGGCCGTTGTGAAACGCTCTTCTTATCGGTGAGCGTGGAGACCAGGCCTCATCCCCAACAAGTTCTTACAGCCAACATTCAGGGGAAGTAAAACTTTGAATTAAGATTTTGAAGATATACTGCCTTCGAGGCAGACGTACTCCAGCGCATACAGATCAAACCTATCAGCTCTGGAACTAATTCTGACAAGACAGACATACAGCAGATTAAATTCACGTCGTGGTGAGGTGCAGCATGAGGCGGCTTCTTCTGAAATGAAAAAAAGTCCATTAGTAAGCAGCCACACATCTCCTGTGTTTGAGCCTTCTCTGCCCGCGGGATGAAATCGCAGTTCTGTGAATGAAAACTTGTGTTCTTACTCATTGAGCAGACTGAGGTGTAGTTCACATATTTACTAAATAAGTTACTCTTGATGGCTTTAGTTCGCCTGGTGGGGGTCTGGAAGATGAAAAACGTGCCCAAAATATTCATTCTTTTGTGCGTTGAAAGCTCAGATGTGATTCTAGGCCATCCATCTGAAATATATGTGGCTGCAAAATGTTTCCTTTTCTATACGAGGGAACAGGTTAAGCCTGAGTGTTTCATCTACATGTAAACTACAATTATCACGTTTTACAGCTGAGATTAAAAGTTTACTATGGCCTGTATGAGGTGTATATGTTAAAAATGATTCAGGAATATGAACGAAGAGGTCAGTGCCATCATGGTGCCATCATCATTTTAATTAATGTTAATTTAATAAATGTATTTTATTTTAATTTCAATTAATTTTTATTTTAAAAAATGTATTTTTAATTTTAATTTCAATTTTTAAACGTAAAATTTAATTTAATTTTTAAATTTTTTTTTTTACATCTGGGAAAACGTTGGGCTGTACCACTGCCGGAGCACACAGAAGCATGCTCAAAGGAGCCATGTTGATTCCAAATCGGAGGATAACTTAATGATTAATTTGGAAAGCGACACACACACTTTATAAAGAAGTGCTTCCGGAGTCTGCGATGAAACACAACGCACAAAGCACTGTTTACACGACAACATTGTGAGTGAAAACGCATCTTTTCCCCCGATCTCATGCCCTTGATGCCAATCTGATACCAACTCTTTCAACATTGGCTTGTATGTGTGAAACTCCCAACTGATTTCCCTTTGGTGGAAAAACACACAACATAAATCTAACCATTAAAAAAATGTCAGGGCAACTTGCTGGGCGGAGGGGAAAGCTGCGGCGCTGCCGCCTTCAGCTGGACAGCCGGAGGAGTGACGGACCGTGGAAGTGTCAGCCTGCGGTGACCCTGTGTGAGTCTCCGGTTAGCCCTTCCCCCTCGCTGCCTGTTGGCTCCCTGTAAACGTGTTCATGGGGGATTGTGTGTCTCCCTATTAGAGTCTCTGATAAGTCAGCAGTTTTTCCCAGGTCTGCCCTGACCTGTCCAGCTCCTGCTCCCATGATAACACCTGGGATTAAACACATATAGAAGACGGATGGATCGATCCTCCAGGGAAAACCTGATCCTAGATCTGCAGGTAACTGTGAAATTCCTTCGTCTGGTAAAATCAATTTAATGAAAAGGTGTGTCACAAAAACCTGTGCCTTTTATTCAAATAAAGAAGAATCAAAGCCAAGTCATTCACCATGAGATGTCCTAACATGTTTAGCATATTCAGTTCTATTAAATGATTAAATGAATGTATTTTTTTAAAGACACTCTCTTGATTTTTAACATAACAAACAACAGTACTTTCAATTAATAAATGTTACCACCAGCACCAACCGAAAACAGGACCAGAGGGACTTGAGGAAGTGGAAAGAGTCACACTCCAAACAAAACCGTCTCAGGAGCAAAACCCTGTAAGGTATATTGGACAATATGTGGAAGTTTACTGGCTGGAATCTATCAGGGAGGAGCAGCTCCATGATTCACGGGGGTTTGTCGGTACAGAGAAAGCCTCAAAAATCCTTGCAAGCTGAGCTTCAGCACAGTGAGCTCGATGTAGGATCTGACATGGCATCAATCTCTGTCTGCAACACACTGAAGATCCACGAACCCTTTTTATTCCATTTTATTACTATAGCATCAAATACAATGCAGTGACCTGAAGGCACGTACAGAGAAAACCCCAACAAGTGAAATATGAGCAAGTACAAGTGAATAAATCAAACGAAAACAAAACAACACAAAGTGCTCTACAGCTTTTAAAACAAGACTCAATATATAATACAATAAAAACACATAATAAAGCAAACACACACACACACTCCCACTTCTGCTGCTTACAATAGGGAGACATGGCATGGCACTGAGCATCATGGGAAACACCACCGCTGAGGCCATCCACACCGGGAGAAGTCAGAGGTCAGCACTGCCAGACTGATGTCCTAAAGTGTTATTTGTGATTAAAAAGTCACTGACTTGGTTAAAAACCAGTCTTTCTAAAACTTTACTTAAAAACGGTAGGTTGGATACTGGTCTGTAGTTATTAAGAACATTGGGGTCTAAATTGCTCTTCTTCAGAAGGGGCTTCACCACCGCCGTTTTAAAGGCAGTGGGGAAGACACCCGTCTGAAGACAGCAGTTCATGATATTTAAAGTCTGTTCCTCCAGGAATCCATAAAGTGATTTAAAAAGTGGTGTGGGGATGGGATCTACAGGGCAGGTTGTTGATTTTACTTAGGAGGAAACTCGACCAAGAGTCCTCGCATCAACCAGGTCAAAACTGTCCAGTCCGTCCATGGACGACGACTCAGCTGTGTTCACTGATAAAACCTGTTGGGGTAAAAGACTGGACCTGATGTCCATGATTTTAGTTCGGAAGTGGTCTGCAAAGTGTCTGTCGGAGCCTTAAAAATGTTGAAGGTGCAGAAGAGAAACCGGGGGTTGTTTTTATTTTCTGAGATAAGTTGAGAGAAGTGGGACGTTCGGGCCTGTTTAACTGCATTATTGTTGAGTTGTTGATATAGGATCTCTACGGTCAACGTGGATTTCCTCTACCTCCTTTCAGCACTCCTCCAGTTTCGTTTCAATTTGTTGATCCTATCATTTTTTGTCCATGAGGTTTGGGTTGTCCTTTGATTAATTCAGTTGAGTTTCAGTATTTAGTTTACTGTTAAAATCATCAATGACAAAATCACAGGGTGCAGATGAAATTACAGCAGAAGTTCTCTGTAAAATCTCTACAAAATCTGAAGTCACTTCAGAAGTTAAAGGAAAGGAAAAACAACCTGAGGAGAACCGGGGTGAGAGCCGGCAGCTTTCTGCTGTTCCAGTTGGGGTGAAGGGATAGACGGAGAGAACAGGAGAGGACAGACAGGCAGATCAGTGATTCAGACCTTGCTTCAGGTAGAGGGGAGGGTTTCTCCACATCTTCCTCATTGGCTGCACCTTGTATATTTCAGTTGATGAGCATTCCTTCAATCATTTTTCACGTCCTGTAAGCCGTACCTGCGCCACCTTTGGAGAGTGATTGGAATGCTGAAAAAACACTCGACCTTCAGGAGCTGACAGCTCCCTTGATGAACAACCATGTCTTGAAAAAGTTTCTATTATGTTGAGGCAAATGGTATCTTAACCTTCATCTTTTAATGGTTTCGACCTTTCAACCAAAAATGAAATAAATAAATAAATAAAAAAAATCTATTTGTATTATGTATATATGTCTTTGAGTGTGTTACAGCAACAACACAACAATCTCCTTAATTCAGTGTAATGACAGCAGTGATGTTGATTTTAATCAGTTAATTCCTTTAATTTTCTGCTAGAATGTTAAAAAAATTACTCACAAACCTTAAAAAGAGTGAACATGTGTGGACAGACTTGTGAAACACGCCGGTAAGATGTAGAGTTTTTGCCCAGCCTTGGTTCAACATCATCACCCACCTCGTCATCCAGGAGTTTTCAGGGTTCACGTGCTTCATCGACTCCTAAATGAAGTCAGCTGGGAAATAGATTTTCCATTTTCAGCGTGAATCCAAAAGGTGCTGCGCGCCCCCCGACATCAATCTCCTCACCGTCCCGGCTGCTTGTGATCGGAGCGATCATTGCGCAGGAGTCATTTACTCTCCGGATCAGAATGAACTCAGGAGAGGCGTGACCCCGCCGCGCCGGAGCCGGGCGCCATCCACTGCCAGCCCAGATCGGGCCTTGATAGAGTGAAGGTCATCCCCACTGTCTCAGGCAATCTGTTACAGCGTACCAATCAACAAAATCTATTTTCCATCACAGCGGCTGCAGGAGCAGAAGATGGATTCGATGCACATAGACGGATATTGATTTGCCAATTTCCGAGGGACAAATAAAATGCTCCCACAACTGTTTAACTGTTTGCATTTGCCTCGGAGAGATGTCGGCGCTCCGGCGGGAGTTTCACATGCTTATTCAACGCGGGTCTTCCTGATGTCCTGTCTCAAAGGTTTCTGATAAATTACCTCTGGAGGCAATGAGCTGCAGAATCAGTGTGAGGAGGCGGAAGACATGTTTTTGTTGACTCGCTATTCTAATCAATTTAAAGAGAGGCAAAGTCCAGTTGGCTTCCTCCTCAAAGCAGCCAAGAAAAAGTAATCTCAGTGACTTTTAAAATGTTTGTCTCTCAAAAGGAGGCGGCAGCTCTCGTGTTTCTTTCTCTCAAGCCCAATTACAGTCAACTGATGGAGAACTTATTTTCTCTGGAACATGTATTCTATGAGAAATCAAATATAAATCTAGTAAAAATATTTGTCATGTAACTAGGAGTAGAGTTCAATAATCAGGGATGAACTGGGTAGAGGACACTGAAGCCGAGGTCCAGTTCCATTGGGCTGATGTGACACACACCCTGGACGGACTGGACACGTCACCAGTCCAGAGACTCACACCAACGAGCAGCTTCGACCCCGTTTACACGACAGTGTTTACACTGAAAACACATCGGCTTTGCAGCACGATGTTCGTTTACATGGAAACAAAAGGACCGCTGGAAACGATGTGGTTAGAATGTCAGGGCAGAAGCTGATGCTGTTGTTTTTGTAATGAAACCACACACACACACACACTACGGGTGTGGATCGCATGTGCAGTAGCATCATTTCCACCGTCTTCACAGGGATGTAGCTGGAGTTTTCACGTTTTCTACATTTACACGAGGATGGAGTAAGAGCATTTTTTTTAAAAAGTTCCACCTTGGGAACCATTTTCATTGGCTTTGAGCACCGTTGCCATGTAAACCAGGCCTTAGAGACACCGATTTTACACACTTGCACGTCTTTGGACTGTCAGAGTCGACCTGGCACTTGGACAACCCTCATGCACACGTGTAGCCGTGGCTTTAACATCGCCTTGCTGAACGAAGACCCCAAAAAACCCTTTATTTAATCTGATGCAACGGTCTCAAAAACAGAAGCCCTGTACTGAGACACCTCCTTAAACACACTGTTACTGGAGAAACCAACTCTTTTGATTTAGGAAGGAAAAAAAGGCAAATATTTTATGATTTCCTTCATGACATGGGAAATCCTTTCTTCTGTTTTCACTCTTTTTTTTTCCAGGACTGGTCAACAAAAGCCCAATGCTTTTACAGGGAACCACGCTGTTAGAAATGGTGCAGCAGGCAGTTTGTCATTGTGTTGCTGAAGAAAGGAAACACGACTGAATGAGATGACGGGATATGACGGGACAAACCGCTGCGATATCAACGTTTTAACCCCTGAGTTACACCAGCTCCTCTTCAAACAACACAAGACAAATGTTTTGGAAATGAAGAGTTCAAATGTTAAAAAAAACATAAAAGGCTATAAATTTGATTAAGAATTCAGGTCCTGACAATATGGACGCAGCAATGGAACATCAGAACACAGGCCAGTAGGTTTAGCATCAGGACTTCTGATGCAGAAAGAAGAAGGCACAAATCATCGACCCCATTAGGGGATTACCTCTGCATTTAACCCATCCTAGTTATATTTCACCTTCCTATACACACCAGGGGCCATGTGCTGCCATGTTTACAGCGTCTGTGGTCGAGGTATGGTGACTTATCGGACTTTGGTGTTCAAACCTGTAAAGATATGATCTCAAGTCCGTTTCTCGAAAAAGTATGCTGCTGTAAAAAAATGGAGTCTGTATTTAATTCACTACAAAATATCTGCTAGACATTGAAGGTTTGGGTTGACCAAAGCACCCAGCAAGCGGTTTAGCCATTGGGAAGTCTGAAATTTCTTGTGTTGTGTTTCATTCTGAGGACCTGGTGAAGAAAACAGCCACTGACTCTCTCCTGGAGCCATGTCGATATTCCTGTGGGCGAAACCAATCATTATGAAGTCTCTGTAACCATAACAGCCTTTAACCGGTTCAATCCCCTCTGAAAGATGAACTCACACGATGTCAAGAAGGATCTTACATTGAAGTCAAAACATCAGTTGAAGTAATGTTTTTTTTTCTTTTTTTTTTTATTTAGTAACACAAATTAAAGTACATGTAAACATATAGTACCTCAGGCACTTTGAGGAGCTATCAGGTTTACTCTTCATCCTTCTGTCACGGGACGTCCTGCTCTCTAGCTACCCATCGCTCTAGAAGTCCTCACGCCGCTCTAACCGGTGCCTGCCACAGTACAAAAACATGTCTAGAAAAGTAAGCTAATCCCCGGCGCGGTAAGCTAAAGTCTCTCGGTTTTCTCAGCTGTCCTCCGATAGAGAGGGCGGCCGTCTCTCCAGGATGCTGGCCAGGGTTTTGAACGGCTGCCCCCAGTCCCCCAGCGAGCTGAACTCCCCGGAGTCGTCGATGACGAACGACTCCTCGATGGAGCTGAGCGAGCCGGCCACGGAGCCGTCGCCCTCGTAGGCGTAGGTGGCCAGCGAGTCGTAGGGCGGCGCGGCGTAGCCCTGCTGGCTCTCCTCCAGCCGGTGCTCGATGAACTCCCTGATCTTCTCGGCGTCGCCCTCGGTCACCCTGCCGGCGGCGGAGGGGGCCGGGGCCTTGCTGCTGAGGGCGGTGATGATCCTGGCCGTCTGCACGTGGATGTCGGGCGACCGCGCCTTGTCGCAGCGGCTGCTGAGGTGCGGCAGGACGCCTTCGCCGTAGCCGTTCTTCTCTTTCTTGGCGGCAGCGCTGCCGCCGCCGCCGCCGTGGGAGCTGCTGCGCCGCGGGTGCGTGTTGCGCAGCGTGCCCATGTCGAAGGCGTGCGTGTCGGCCTCGCCGCCGCCCTCGTCGTCGTAGTGAATGACGTTATCGCGGATGTCCTCCTTCGACGTCATCAGAGTGTCTTTCTCTTTGTGGCGCCTCTGGCCCATATATAACGCTGACATCACTGCAAAACACAGAAACAACAATCACAAACGTTACATCCTCTTGCTTTAAGTGTCAGATTGCTAATTCTTCCTGTTCAAAGAAAGTTTTTTTATTCATTTCTATCGTCCCCTCCTCTTGCTCATGTGGCAGTTTTCTCTGTTTGGCGCTGCAGGAATAAAACTCAACTGGCTGGAATTCAGAGGAATTGATGTGAATAACGTTCTGACTTCACACAGAAAGACAAAGGCACAGATGGAAACCAGGCCTCAAGTGTTCCGAGTTTGTAAAATCTGTGTCACTGGAATAATTTCAGTCATCCTTTACGAAAACAAAACCGTTTTACATATGCTCTGCTTTAACCGCAGGCGGCTTGAAATGATATACGGCTCACTCTCTCCTCTCTGTCCTGCTTCATTTCTCCGCTTTTAATTTGCTCGCTCCGTCATCGTCTCTCCCAATTTTGAAAACAGGCAAATGTGTTTGTCCACTGTGCGTCCTGTCTCCTGGGTTATAATCAATACCAGCAGGAAAACAGAGGCAGCTGCTTTAACCAGGCGATCGATGAGCGTAACCGGCCTCTGAAGCGTCCTTTACCTGCTAAAGCCGCCACTGCTGCGGCTCCATCTGAACGCAGCACTCAAAAACACTCTCCTAGAAGACCCTCAAAAGCTCCAAACTTTCCTGTCTCGACTGAAGATCGCTGGTTGGCTCTTTTTACCTTTGTGCTTCACAACACAGCTTGTTTTATTTTTTTTGTTTTTGTCATCGACATGAATAATTTCTGTCTTCTGTCTATTATAAGAAGCCGAGCCCGCAGTGGCGTCCTCGGGGAGGAAAAAAAAAGACACAAGAAAGTTTTTTTGTGGTGCAGAAGTTCAGGCCTCTCTGTCCCGAATCGTGGAGCGAGAAAACGTCTCATCTTGACCCCATTCAGTCGAGCAACATGCATAATGAGTGAGCTGAGAGCTAATGCGGACTGCTTAACAACATATCACAAGCTAACGGGGGCGCGCTTCATGTTCGATCACGCCATATATCAAAGCTATGCTAGCATACATTCAGCCTGGGGCAGCACGGCTCTTACCGTGCGGGAGAAAAAAAAAATGGTGATCATTAATTTTCACTCGGTAGCTGTTTAATTTTTGTTAATCCTTCATGAGATATAAAGTCTGGAATTTAAAAGGTTTCTCGAGTTTTACTGGTTTCAAGTCTTTCACAGTTTACCAGGGAAGAGTCCTTGAGTCAGTTAAAGCGGTTTTTAATAAGGTTAAAATGTCTTCTACAAATATGTTTTATAAGTCTTCGCAACGTGACCTGATTGATCACAGAAGTTCAAGTGAAAGAAGTCAGCAAGCTTCTTTCACCGAACGTCAGTGTTTATGCAAAAGGGAAAAATCAAAACGCGGCCAAACCTTTAAGAGACTGTAAATGTGGAGTCAGTAGGAGGGCAAACAGGAAGTGAAATAATTTAAAGCTGCAGAGAGTGACGAAGCGAGTTCTCAGGGTCAAGCCTGGATGGACAAATGGAGCACAAGAAACTGGGAACACAACAGAATGGTTCTTTTTTCAGCCAAAAAACAACAATAACTTCCAGAGCAACACATCTGTGCAATACTGTCACCATATTATCCTGTGGATATATTTATAGACATGTATACATTATATATTCATTTACTCCTGTGAAGGACGTCGCCGCTGTACTTTCTTGTTTGGTTCTTCTTTTTCTTTTTAAGTGCAGCTGGACAGAGTCCAGACAAATAAGAATATATCATTTCTTACATTGAAAAAATAATAAAGAAAAAATGGGGAAAATTTTTTTTTTTTAAAAGTGTCTGCAGCACAACGAAAGTAAGGTCACTAAGAAAGCAGCTGGAGAAGAAATGGCAGCGCATCACACTAAAAAGATGAATTGTTAAAAAGAAATAAAAGAGTCTACCAAGAGAGTTATGTAGAATATATAGAGGCAGAGAACATAATTAGAGCTGAATGCTTCTTTTGTGATCAAAAACCGGAGAGTGCAAGCTGAAGCGGGACCAGACGGCCAAACACCTCCAGATGGAGTATAAACCCAAGAAAGGAGCGCATCGTGACACAATATAGCAAAGAAACTGTATTTTATACATAGTGTGCCATGCATGAGGTTTTTAAATTATACAGGGGTGGCAGGGAGTCATATGAGTTTCTATTGGTAAAAATATTGGATCCCTCAAGAAAAAAGGTAGTAAAAATCATTAATTACATGCACACGTTCACGTAAACACTACTCAAGACATGAGGTTCGGACTACCAACCTAAGAATTGCAGGGGTCAAATATGATATTTTTAAACGCCATGAAGCCTAATGTATACTCCTAATACGACATGTGAAGGCTTTGTGTTGCTGTGAACCCCCTCCAGATGGACAGACGGAGGGACGGCGCTCAGGTACAACCTGCAGGGTTCAGACTCTATTCGCCGAAGATAAGGAAAACACCGAGAGTCATCTGATAAGGAAACACTACTTCCTCTCATCGACACCATCAGGTGATGATTAGAGTGAGATGTGGTGTTTGTGCAACATTTACAGGTGATAATTAGTGCTGGAGAAGTCTTTCTAAGATTAGAAAGGCTCTATTGGATTCGAATCAGCAGCACAGACTCCTGTAACTGCAGCCTGACCGGGGCGTTCACCGCCACCGCCACCGCCACCGCCACCATCTGACTGACTGCACACAGAGTGGTATGGAAGACGGATGGATGGTAAAGTACATGGTTGGAATTCTTTTTCAGCACATTTAGCGTTGGAGTCTCTTTGTGCGCGACTGCTGGCTGCTTCTGGCAAGAAGAGAAACGTACAATTTCAAACAGCCAATTTTAAAGGAAAAAAAAAAGAAGAAGAAGATGAAGAAGAAGAAGAAGCAAGGATCCAGATAGAATACCAAATAGACACTCCGGCCTGTGTGTGGAATCATTTTTCCCTGAAAGTCACGCACCGTTTGTGGACATCGTTTGTGATCCAAGCTGAACCTGATATTGTCTCACAGGAACCAGCAGTCATGGGGCCAGATGGGGGAATATCCAGCAGCCGCAACGTGTTGCTCTGCGGGTGGAAGAATAGCGGCGTGCTGCATGGCGTTGGGAGGAGAGGAGCAGGGGGCGGGGCTGCCGGCTGGGCAAATTACTGCAGGCAAAGCTACTGTTTCACACGAGAAACAAACACTCTGTACAACTTCCAGACCGTGAAAAGAGAGAAACACTGAAACAGCTCAAGCAACAGGAAACGCATAACGAGGCGAGTTCTGTTACTTTATTTGTGGAGTGAATAAAATCCATCCAGTGGGAACAGTTTGAGATTCAAGGAAACAATCTTTGAACCAGAAACCTTCCAACTGAGACACGACGGCTCGACCAATCAAGCCACAGCTGCCCCAACACCAGAGGACACAAGGGCTGCCACACACTTTGAGAACTTTTGGGGTAAATAATGACTCTTAATCATCCAGGAAAGAAATTTCAGCACTGATCGATGCTGACTTGGATTAGTTTTACAAACCCCAACATGAGCACAGTGGGGATTGAGAATCTGACAATTCTGCTTTACTGAGGCCTGACACGATGCAAATTCCTCTTCCTGTTTGACTTGTATACACACAGACACGAGCTTCATCTTAGAATGAACATCAGACATAAGGAATGCTGTGCCCAGCTCCATTTCCGGAACGCCGTCGAGGTTTCTGCCGAGTTCCTTCAGCCTAACGTTTTGTGAAGCGCTTGGATGTGACTGCAACACTAACCCTTACTGGTCCTTCATCACTCCGCGTCTCATAACGGCAGCATTACCAGAGAGACGACTCTGGTGAGAGCGGCAATATTTAAGGCTCAGGTGGTATTGTCACACGTCTCCAGCATGATCTGTAATATCATTGCAGGAGAAAATTCTGCAGCGAGAAAGAATATGAACGCTGTAAATTTTTAAAGTCACTGCTTGAAGTGGTGCACTCTGGGAAGCTGAACCGTTAAAACTGGGAGCCGTTGTGCTGAAGTCTGGTGTTGAGCAAATGAGAAAGTCAGGTGATGCTGATGGAACGCCGGGGTCCGGGTCCCGGTCCTGGTCCTGGTCCTGGTCCTACGGGGCCGCCATGTTGTTTCTGTTATTTCTCTTTTTCTTCTAATCCAAACAGATAGATGGAGATGATTTTTCAGAGGGAAGCAATCCATGTTTGCGGCTGTATCTTTGCTTATCTCTGCAGTGTTGAAAGATTAAGATGAGAGTCACTATTATTGAGAAAAGAACGAAAAAGCAGAACTAAAGGTTGCAGCGTGGGAACGGTAGTTTATCAAAGCCATGTAGCACAGCGCTTTTTAAAAAGAGGTCTATATATATTGAGCTCATTTCAGCAGACATTATGCCTCGGCCCTCCGCAGCAGCTCCAGTTTTTCTCGCGGCCTCCTCGGTATGATTAATCGTCCGGCCCGGCACCAGGAAGTCTTAGAAAGTCATCATAAAGCACAAATCATCTGAAGCTGGAGATGGCTAAAGCTTCGCACCAGGCACTGCACAGCAAACAGGAATTCAGGAATTCACATCACCAAACTTCAATTTTGCTCCGTCTTTGTTGGGCTTGAAGGTATTCGGGCTTCACTCATAACAAAAAACTCAGAAATAAGAAAAACTGTTGGTCAAGACAGCAATCTGCAGATGGGTTATTTGAAATGCTCCATGAGGGAGCTCAATTGTTCAGAGAACACCTAGGGACTTAAGGCCCGTCCATGCTTCACATGTACGCGTTTCCGCGTCCGCTTTGGAAGGTCCGCGCACCACCGATGCGGACGCGCTTTCTCCCATGCTACATTTTGAGCTCAGCTGTGCGCGTCTCATGCCGGCGCGGTGATCCACGCAGCCTCGAGAAGCTTTTCCGGCTCTACAGACTGTTTATCTGCTCCTTTATTACGGTTTATTTAGAGAAAATTAAGCACATACATTGTCAGTCCATTATCTTCAAGTATTAAAGTTTATTTAGCCTTTTTTTTCTGTTTCTGAATCGCGGGGCGCAGCCGGAGCGATTAGTTACTTTTTCACTTCTGTCTGCAGACCTTCTCCTCCCTCCAGACAGTCTCTCTCTCTTTCCACGAGTTTTTCACTCTTTCGGTGTCTTTAAGTGGAGCCATCAGGCTGGAGCTCCGTCTACTTTCACTTTTACCGTCATGTTTTGTTTGCTATGGCGCTCTGGCGCAGGCGCACACTTCCGCGACCTGCGCGCACTGCGCAACGCGGTCTCAATTTCTGGCTGCTGCGCGGACGTCCGCGGATCGGTCCGCGCGGACCCTAGCGGACAGGAATTCATGACGATTTTTACGTCACGTGGACCAACGCGCAACGCGCACCCACGCGGACATGTGAAGCATGGACGGGCCTTTAGTCCGACCCCATGTTTGGGGAAGAATAGGTCAGGTGTTCTAAAATTGAGCACTTATGTACCACTGACTAAGTTGACACACACTCACAAAAAAAAGGGGGGTGTGTAGTGGCTCCTCTTCTGCAACTTGATGGCAACTCCCTTGACCAATCGCACTTGAAGCAATTGAAGCATTTACTAATGGTTTCTTTCTTTATGTCTGTATTCTTGCTTGTGTTGTACGTCGCTTTGGACAAAAGCATCTGCTAAATGAAATTGTAGAATTGTAGAATTGTAGGGAGCGCTTACATCCAAGGCTTCTCTGGATACCGTCCAAAACCCCTCACAGAACTGAGTGCGTTTAAACCTTCAGAAGTTATCGGAGCACATACGATGTCTAACACACACTCTTTGGTCTTTTCCATGGAAACGTTGGTGCGGTCACTGTTCCCTCCCAAATCCTCATCCAGGTAGCATCTCCAGAGTGTCTTTAAATTTCAACCCGAAAAAAAACCCAACTCTTTTTTTAATATGATTTCATGTTTGACTCATTTCTATGAAGCCTTCAGTTCTTTTTCAAATTTATTCCTGAAAATTCAAAAAAAGATCGATCACTGCATGGAAATCCAAAACGCAAAGTTTAACCCTGGTTATAGCCGAAACACGATCGACAATTTACACTATTTTCAAAAAGTGGGGCTCACTGGAGAATCTTTAATGATCAACAGTTTGTGGTGATACACAACTTACTGAACTTTTATTTTTTTAATCTTCTCTTAAAGACTTTACACAAAAGTCTTCCTCAATTTTTGTTTCAGAAGTTAAGTTCTGAACAGTTAACTCCACCAAGTCCAGGAGGATCTGGACTGGGAGTCGACCCTCTGGAGGAAAACACTCTTCTACTCACACAAGTACAGAAGAAACGGTTGCAATGACTGAGTCCGAACATCTTTTAACAATTTAGTTTTCCACCATTCACACTGAGTTTCTTCTAAAAGTTCCAACTTGAGATATATATTTTTTTTAAATCTTCACTTGTTGTGAGCACCACTTCCCTCTGCTGCTAACCACACCTGTAGGTTGTCTCTTTTGGTGTGTGAGTGTGTGTGTGATCCTGCTTATCCTGCTGCTCAAACAAATGATGGTAAAGTTCTTCTTTCTCACCTCTGAGGAAATTAAATTCCTTTAACACCTGCTGATGGGTGTGAGTCTCGGCGTCGTATGGAGTATCTAGTGTGGGGATGAAGCACCCTGGCGGTTCTCGTTCTCACGAGAGTAAGTCTCCACTGGGATCCTCAACACATTTCACAGAAGTTCCTCCATTCTCCCGCACTGGAACGAGCCCAGCGAGTGAAGTTTGGAGCCAAACTTGTGCTACCTTTCGAGCCCTCACACGTCTGGATCTCGTCACAGACCTCTGAGTTTCGGGACAAACTCTTGACAGAAGACGGAACGTGGCCTAATCGGCTTTCGCACACGGCGCTGCTCCACTTTAACTCCCGACGTCAGGAGTCCCTCATCTTTTTAATCCTCGCATAAATCAGGATTTTAGTTTTTTTTTCCCACTTTGTTTGAACAAATATTCTCATTTTGTCTTGTTGTTGAGTTTTCTTTGAATCCGCCGGCGATTTGGAAGCGATATAAAGGCTGACCTGACAGGAACTCCAGAGCCTCAGTAAGTCCAGATTACTGCTGTGGTGCCTCGGTCATCCCCACAGCGTTTCTTTTCGACCTACTTCTCCTCCCGATGAGCTTGCATTTCAGCGTTCATGGTAACAAGAGCGAACAGCGAGTTAGTGAAACAATCGGGGAAGCCAAGCCAAAGAGCACTCCCCCCAGAGGACAGCGGGCGTTCTGAAATCTCCCCCATTGTTCTGCTATTCGCCAGCCCACACGGTGGCAAGTTTCCATCGTTTCTCCTTCAAAGAGAACCCTCCTTGGCAACACACCACTCCCGTGTCTGTTTTGTACTCCGACGTCTGTGGAAACAGTGGGACTTAATTAATTTCCACCGTGACAGGATTCCCTCAAACTGCCATTGTTCTCGTCTGTGCGCCTCTACAGGAAATGGTTGGATTACCCAAATCACAGGGAGGTGTGGCCCCTCAGACTTACCGAAACACAGGAATGAAAAATAAAACAAAAAAATTCACATCAAAAAAATACTCCTTACTTGGTTCTTCTCCAGTCTAGATAGAACCAGGTGGAGGTACCGAGTTCTTCAAATGATCATTCAGACGTTGGGAGGCTTTGCTTCTCTCAATAAACATGAAAGGTGTATTTTTCAATTGTTTTATCACTGAATTGAGTAACCCTTTTAAAGGAAGCGCTTTAGAGTTTTGTAATGCTTGTTTGCTGCTACTTTATTTCATTTGGAGCCTTTTGGGAGCCTGGCTTGAGCCTGTTAGGAGAACGCTAGGAGCCTGTTCTGAACCTATTCTGAGCCTGATTTGAATTGGTTTTGAGCCAGTTTGGAACTTCTTTTGAGCCCGATTAAAGACCGTACTCCTCTGAAAAACCTGTTTGTTTGCTGTAACTACTTTCAGTTGTCTCTCTCTCTCTCTCTGAAAAGGACGCATCAATAATGCTCCAGCAGCCGCGATACCACGGCGTTCCTGTGAAACACTGGCTGAGCGGTTATTACTGAGGGTAATGACTGATTGACTCATTAAGCGCAAGTTATATAAGTTGATGCTCAATAACCTCGTAGAGGTATCGAGTAAATAAAACCTCTGATTATGCGTCGCTGCAATTATACAACATTCTAGTTTACTGGGTGATAACAGCTGCTAACAGCAGGAAGGAGAGAGACGACTCTAAACCCTCAGTGGATGGAACTTCACGTTCGGTTCGTTACAGAAACTTGACATGTTGTAATTCCCGCCACGTTAAGGTGGACACAGTGGCTACAGGAGAATTTATGCTAGATTGAACTCGCTAGCTTTGTTTGTTTGTTGTTGTTGTTTTTAACATTGACATCAGTGTGAATTATAATCAGCACTTTCTAGTGTTAAATCTTTTAACTTGCTGCAGAGTTGGGATTAAAACTAAATGTAGTTCAGACTGAATAGAAAATGTGTCTCCATGTAACACCGCCGTTGGTCCTTTTCTCAGAAACTCCTCAAAGTAGGAGTTTAGCTGCATTTAATGGTGTTTTCAATGACAGGTTTTTTTGATTCTGGAGCTGGAAATGGCTACATCTTCACAATATATCAGCTAACGTTACAAAAACAAACATTTTTTCAATAACTACAACAGCAGGAACTCTGTTCATCTCAAACTTACCTACGTGAGAAAAATAGTAGGTTTAACTGAAATAATTCACCTTCCAACCTGAGATCTCATTTACAGTTTCTGTCCTCTTTCACCTTTTTTTCTGAAAGTGTTGCCGCCGATTTCACATAACTGTCTCTCTCTGGATTCTGTTCCTGCACACTGTGGTTTTGTAGTAACAATGTTTTTGGTCTACTTCAGCATATTACCTGTCATTCATCATATTCTGACATTTCTTATAAATCAACATCATTTTCAAAACGCTGCCGCGTGAACAGGAAACTTTTCTGAAACATAAATGCAGAATCGATGCAGGTCGTCTGAGACGCTCTCCACAGTCGCCACAGCTCAGGCTCACAGATCATTTTCATTCCTGTCGTTGTCAATATGTCAATAAGATGGACAGTTAAAAACACTTAAAGCATCTGAAGCTGACTTCTATTAACTCCTACAGATAATGACGAAGCTGCACAGGGCTCAAGAACTGAAGTTTTGCTGTGACGACTGTCCCCTCGTACGTCTGCCTGAGAGGTTATTCTGAAAGACGAAGGTGGCAAATGCTCAAAAGTGACGCTTTCAAAGCTTGTTCCTGTTTTTTTCTTCTTTTTTTGACTGGTGTTAGAAACATCCCATTACATTTTTAGCGCCCGAAGAAAATGAATTCTTTCAGATTTGTTTTATTCTCTTTTTAACTTGCCAGGTCAAATTGCGTCAGTGAACAGAGGGAGTGATGCACTGAGCTTTCACAAATCAGCTTCCAAACATGACAGCAGAGTGGAGAAGGCTTCTTTCATCACATGTAACCAGCTGAAATGAGACGGTTTGAAGACAGACGTGCGTGATTCTGAGAGCCGAGTCCCTGACGCTCGCAGGGATGCTAATGCCGAGTGAAAAACAACTTGAGAATTCCTGGTCAGGAGAACAAGTTTGAGCAGGATTCCTCCTCCGTCAGGCTTGAGAAAAATTGGATTACAGTTACATGTAGGCAGATATTAGCCCCCTCCTCCACTCTCCTCCTTTTGTAACTCCTTTTCACTTACTGCGCCGCTGTACGGAGGACACCGACAAAGACGGCAGAATGCCCTCGGGAGGCTGCTATTCTTCTCTGACATGCCATCAGAGCACGGAGGAGGAAGCCGACATGCGTCTGTCATAACGGGGCCGAGTCGGCCGAGATGGCAGCAACAAGAGCGGCTTTCATGCCGCGCGCCGCTCGGCTGTGATGGAACACACGTGCTTTAAGAGCGGGGCGCTGTATGCGCCTGTGTGCACAATGGGAAGCGTGTGCACGTGACCCCCGCCTGCTCTCACTGCGACTGGACAGGTGGTTATGTAACTAACGCTTTGTGTGGGGAGCCGGAGCCAAATCAGACGATCGCAGGAGGGGAGAGGAAAAAAGGAGTAAGAGAAAACCCGGTAAATTATTCAGAGGCTCAGGATGAGGAGCTGAGGACCCCTGCTGTACAAACATGCACAGCCTTATAAAAACAGACCATTAAAAGGGCCGTGCGCAGCTCCTAAACTAAAAAGAGTTGGAATCCCCTGGTGAAGCAGCTTGTTTTTCCTCATTGCAACAGTAGAAGAAGAAACAACAGAGACAGTCAGTGGTTTAACTCTAGATCGCCATGTAGAGTCGAAGCCCTCCTGGTCTATTCTCGCCACGTCGTCCCTTTACCTCATGTGGTATTTAGCATCTCAGGCTCAAGAACGTTTCGTTATTTTTCCTGTGACTTGTTAAACTGATCTGCTTGTTTCCCTGTGCTCCGGTTCCATCTTCAGCGAATCAACTATCTTCACCTCAAGCTGCATCACAGTGTCTTCGGACCAGTTTGGTCCTCAGCATCATCTGCTGATCAATCCGTCATCATCACAGCCTCGAAATCTAAATCAAAAACCCTTCACCCACCTCAGAGTCAGCTATTGGGTCTAACTCACACTAGCCCTAACAAACTACCCATCTTTAGTGGGGTTAAAAGCGAATAAAACTCTTCCGGATAAGAAAAAAGGCAATAAAAAAGAGACTGTGTCAGGATGGAGGAATAGCAAAGCATCATAAATGTGTAAACTGAACTCCAAAACTGAAAAAATAAAGACTTCTGAACTGAGTCTTTATAAGTGATAATTCTCAAAATTCTTCCTACAGCATCAATCAAATTATTCAAAGTGATGTTCCAATAGCACATATCACCACCAGCCCTCCACTCGTCTCTGTCTGTGTTCCAGCGTTTGCTGATGACGCCTCTGTCTTTGTTCCGCTGATCTCGATCTGCTCCTCGTTTCTCCCTCTCCTAATGTGTTTCACCCGTTTCTCGTCGGGATCAACACTCCTCCCGTCGCCGTCTGGCTGCTGCTGCTGCTGCCTCCAGTTTGATGTGCCGCTTCCTCTCATGCTGCCGTAGCCAGTCGGGCGGTTGGTGCCAGCCCCCCCCCCCCCCCCCCCCCCCCCCCCCGCTTCCACCCGCGCCTCTCGTCTGTGAAGCCTCATCTTGTTTTGTCTCGTCTGGTACCGACCTTGTTTTGAACCTCAGCTGTGAGTTTTGCATCATCCCTGCCTTGTACCTCTTCGCTGTCGGCCTTGTTCTGCATCACTCGGCAGCACACAAACACAGCTCCCCCCCGTTCGAGACACAGCATGGAATCTGTTTCCTGTTTTTCTTTAGTAATTATATACTGCGACAGGAAATTAACTGTTGTTTATGAACAAAATACATGCAAGTCAGGCATCTAAGAGTTCATTTATCACTTTATGACTGTAAACTTTCCATCTCTGAAAGTCCCAGACAATGTTTTTAACAGTTTAGAATTCACCAGGTGAGCGGAGCCGGAGCCTCAGTCAGCTTTATGTACGGATCAGCGTGATTTTGATCCACTTCCCCTCATTTGAATCAAGTATTCTATAAATGACGCACGCGTCTCTTTATTATTGGATAATAGTCTGCTTCGTGCAAAACACCAATAAAAAGGAGGTTGAGAAGCACGAGACATGAGTGAGGCTGATTATGTATAACAAGGAAGCAATTAGCAGAAAGGCAGGCCGTAAACGTAATTACAATAATAATCTGTATTTATTAGGCATCGTGCTGAGTTGTGTGTATGTGTATTTAAAAAAGCTGCTAAAACAACAAACACTTACTGTAAAAATCGGATAATAAACACAGCTTGAGGAGCAAATGAAACAAGCAGTTTGGTCTGAAGGCAGTGCTTCGATTTCTTTAACAGTTTTTAACATGAAAAACTCGTGGAAACTGCAACCTCTTCAGTGGGGGGGGGGGGGGGGGGTTCCTCACTACCCAGATGACAATCAAGACAATAACCATGAATAATGTACATCTCACAAAAGGCCGCCTGAACTAAACTGTGTTTCCATTCCTGCTCTGCACGTCAACGTGTTTGGCCAATCGGCCGGCGCCCTCTTCCCCGGACGCCAGCCCACAAGCTACACGCAAGAGTCTGAGCTCGTAAAGTTTGTGGAAAGATAAACAGAAAAGCCCAACCAGGGGGCTTTAGCTTGTATTTATAGCAAATCTCATCAAGATCCACCACACATGAGGTAAAGCATATCTCGAGCAAATGCATAAGTATGGATTTTCCATAGGTCAGCAGTGGGAGTCGCTTACCGATCAGCAGAGCCACGCACAGCAGGATGGCCATCAGAGCTCCGGTACTGAGGCCCACGGGCAGGAAGATGGCCTCCGCCGAGCAGGTGAGCAGCGAGCCTCCCGTTTCACAGGAACACACCCGGATGGTCAGGGTGGCGGTGCTGCTCTGAGCCGGATACCCGCTGTCTTCAACCACCACCGGGAGGACGTAGACGTCCTGCAGGCGCCGCTGGAAGCCCAGCCGCCGGGTCACGATGCCGGCTGTGTTATCTGGAGGGCAACGGGAGACGTGGTTACACCTCAGACCGACACCACTCACCGAGTCACACCGACGCCCGAAAACTGGAAAGCTTTGGAAACGTTTCTTAGATCAGAAACCGTCTGAGTCCAAGAAGAAGGTTCTGTAAATGAATTCTGCACAGATACGTGGACGTTTGATTCTCATCTGGCTGTGACACATTAATGGGGTCAAACCAGCAGGGACAGGATATGTGAATGTTTTCTCTGCATGTGAGAGGGAAGACGTGGTTTCGGGGGGGTTCCTTCACCTTCTCAGTGTGTTTACAGTCACAGAGCGACCTCTGATGCTGAGGGTTAAGCTCAGGGAGCAGGAAATCCATTATGTCAACGTGAGAGGCCTCACAGAGATAGAGACAGAGGCTTGTGTGTGTGTGTGTGTGTGTGTGTGTGTGTGGATGTGTGTGTGGGGGGGTGTGTGTGTCAGAAAAGATCCATTCTCTCCTTCTTGGATGCAGATGAAGCCTGACAAGGTAGAGACCATTAAGGCACCTTGTTCCTGTTCTCTCTCTCACACACACACACACAAACACACACACACACACACACACACAGACACACGCTCCAGTTCCCCGTGGTGGCTGCGGGCTGCCTGTGTCTCCCTCTATCAGACGTGAAGCTCACTCTGAAGGTACAAACACACCCAAATATAACAGAGGCTGTTGGTGAGGTGTTGCAGGAGGACCGTGAGAATGTCAGCGGAGGGTTTGTTCAAAGCTCATCTCTCCATGGTAACATTCACAAACCACACACACACACACACACACACACACACACACACACACACACACACACACACACACACACACACACACCATGCTCTCTGAAGGAGCAGGAGTCATGTTCCTCAGTATTTTATATTTTCAGGGTTCATCAACGCCAATCCCCCGACGAGACGTTTTCAGGCCTCTAATCATCGTCCGGCGGAGGCAGAGGCCCGGGAAACCCGTGTCGGGGCTCGCTCCCGCACGTCGGCTCGCATCAGAGGCCGGGAGAAGCCGAGCAGGAAGCCGAGCAGGAAGCCGGAGCGGCGGCGCCGTGCCACTACCTCCTGCTGGCTGAGAGCCACTCTGCACTCGACAGGATGTAATCCCCGGACCGGGAGCTGACAGGTGACAGGCGACATGTGTCCCAGAGGAGGGGCGCTACCTTCATCTGCACCGAGCGATGACGACCGCTGACAGGTCTGGAAGTGTCCACCGCAGGAAAGAGAGAGCGGCGAGCAGAGAGGAATCACTGTTATACTGCACTTCCACATGCCAGAGGACGTGTGTGTGTGTGTGTGTGTGTGAGAGTGTGTGTGTGTGTGTGTGTGTGTGTGTGTGTGTGTGTTTATGTGTGTGTGTGTTTTCAGGTCTTGTTTCAGTGAAATACTTTAGCCAGAGTACAATAAATATCCAGCAGCAATTGTTGTTTGCATTGAACTCCTCATCAGCGTTGAGCTGCTGTGGCAGTCAGCAGCTCTGCTCAGTGGCCCTCAGCGGGATTCAAACCTGTGAATATCCAAACACAAGCTAGCTTCAGAAGCCTCTCGGTCAGAGGTGTCAAACTCGCTTCACTTACAGCGCAGTTTGATCTCAAGAGGGACTGACCGCTAAACAACAGCAGTATAATCTAGAAATAACCAGAACTCTGAATCTCTGACCGTGTTTCAATAAATCATTAAGAAGCTCACATTTAACGATCCGTCCTGTTGGAACACGAGACAAACGACATTTGAAGGAAAGAGCTGCAGTTTCTGGTTCCCGGCTCACAGCTCACAGGGATTTTTATGACTCTGCTCGCATCTTCACACATTTCTACTTCTGTGTAGCAATTCTGATCACCTTATCACAGAATGGGAGCTGAAGTTCGCCCCCTGGTGGTGGAATCAATACATTGCAGAAATGTCATGACAAAAGATGGAAAAGCTCTTGTGTCTTTACTGGACTCTCTGACCTCCCTGCTTTAGAGCAGCACTGCCACTTCATGAAAGTTTCCTTCTTTTCTCGCCTTCCTGGTTGACTTACTTCCAAAATCTCGCACAGTGAAGTTTCTGTTGCGGAGCTCTTTGGGGGATTTGAAGAAGAACCTCTGGCCGACGGGCGGTAAGTCTCTGTCCACGGCGCTGACCGTCTGGATCACCTGATCAGGAAGAGACAGACAGTCAGTCAAGACCGATCCGACTAATACAGAAACATAACCTCAATCATTTTCATTGTTTTACAGTGGAGTTTCAACCTGAAGCACATTGCCAAAAAAAAAAAAAAAATTCTGTTTACTGAGTAAGAAGAGTAATTAAAGGTTTTGTCTTAAGTGATACATTCTTGAAATAAGTGAAGCTTTATGAACAAACAAAGACACAAAACAATTTGAACCAAAGACTCCGCAGACGAAAGAAGGATTTAGAGAATGAACTGAATGAGCTGCTGGAAGCATCGTGACACTTTATTTTATACAAAATAAAAAAACTACAAGAAATAAAGCCCGAGTGTGCAGGAGAGGAGAGAAGCCCAATATGAAATCCGTCAATAAGTATTACCATCATAAAAATGAAAAAAAGGGTCAAAGAAAACAGATTAGAGGAAACTAACAAAAGCTGCAACGCCTCCTTGATTTTAATGATATTTGTATGTCTGTAAAATTAAGTGAGTCAGCGTTTCATTTATGTCACAAAGTGCTAATCTTAAGCCATCACACTGAAAGTGCAGAGTGTAAAAAAAGTGTAAATCTATTTTTTGTCTTGTAGCCATGCTGTGGGGCAAAAAAGCATTTAGTCAGCCACCAATTTGGTTTCATCTGACCATATGACATTCTCCCAGTCGTCCTCTGGATCATCCAAATGCTCTCTAGCAAACTTCAGACGGGCCTGGGCGTGTCCTGGCTGAAGCAGGGGGCGTCTGGCACTGCAGGGTTTGAGTCTGGCGGCGTGGTGTGTTACTGACAGTAGCCTTTGTTACTTTGGTCCCAGCTCTCTGCAGGTCGTTCACGAGGTCTCCCCCGTGTGGTTCTGGGATTTTTGCTCACCATTCCTGTGATCATTTTGACCCCGCGGGGCGAGATCTTGCGTGGAGTTTGGAGTGTGACGGTTTGAGGTTGTGTGTCTTTTATACGCCACTGATACAGGTAACGAGTGGAGGACAGAGGAGCCGCTGAAAGAAGAACTTACAGCTCCGTGAGAGCCAGAATTCCTGCTTATTTGTAAATGACCAAATCCTTATTTTCCACCATTTCCAAATCAATTCTTTAAAAATCAGACAATGTGATTTTCTGGATTTTTTTTTTTCTCATTCTGTCTCTCATAGTTGAGGTAAACCTATGATGACAATTGCAGGCCTCTCTCATCTTTTTAAGTGGGAGAACTTGCACAACTGGTGGCTGAATAAATACTTTTTTGGCCCACTGTATATCTATGCTCGTATCTACTGCAGCATGACGGAACGGTTCCACTATGTCCCGCAGTGTTGCGCTTTCACAGTAAATGGGCTTTTTTATTCTAAAGTTTTAGACCAATTAAAGTAACACACACCATTTGCACTAGGACCTCTTTGCCACCGTAATTAATGCCTGAAGCAAAAGCCATCAAATCCAAACATTTGAAACTTTCTTATATTGAAAGGCCAACATTTATTTTAATATCAGACTACAGTTGGATCAGACATGGCCTATTTTAACACTTATTAATGACGAAAGTGACAAAAATGCAAAACAACGACAAGAACCAACAGATGAAAGCAACGATAACACATATAAGAGGCCCTGATATTGAGCCTGGAGACACACCATGTTTAATCTGCGTTCAGTGAGAACTATAACCAGCTATGGATGAGTAAATCTGCTCCCTGTTCCTCAGTCAGGCACTGAGTCGGTTAATAACATCTATTTAACACAGCAGAGGAGTTTGGATTAATGTCCTCTGAATTGTAAACACTGGAAGTAAAACTGGAAGTCACAGCACCGTGGAAACAACCGAGAATTAGTTTTCATAAAAATGATTGTGCTAATATTTATAATGCTTTTCCTAAATATCACCTCGATCCTATCAAGCAGGGTCGGAGCGGCTCACCTGTCCGATTCGGGAGTTTTCACAGACGAAGGTGTCTGAAGGGACCGACAGCTCGGGAGGAAACTCGTTGACGTCCAGGACGTTGACGGTCACCGCCACTTTGCTGGAGAGCAGAGGGTTATCTGGACGGACGGACAGGGAGGAGCAGGTGGTTACAGCCGCGGAGACGTCAAGCAGCAGCAGTTCGCTGCCCTCCTGTCGGTGCTCAGGGAATTAAAACCAGAACTGCAGCACATCCTGAGAAACCAGTTTCTCATCTGAGACACAGACACACCTCTGATATAAGCCATGAAATAATATAAATATACAGAAAACTGTCTACACAGACACACACACACACACACACACACACACACACACACACACACACACACACACACACACACACACACACTTCATTTTAAATCTACAAAATACAACAGTCTCTATGAATTAAAGTGAAAAGAGAAGAGATAAATATTTGGATGAATGCTGGACTTTCTAAAGCCGTGGAGAGTGTTTCCTAATCCACACAGTGACTCAGTTATTTCCTCCACATGGAAACTTGATCATTATCAACTCCTCCAGGTGTTCAGACCTTTTCAATGAAAATGCCAATCCATTCATTTTTAATTTCTGTGAAACTAATAACTCAGTTTATAATCACAAATTCGTCCAGTTGAACAGATGAAGCCACAGTTGAGCTCTGCTGTTATATCAGCTTTAACCACTAGATGGAGGCAGATAGTCATTCAAGAACAGCTATAGAATGAAAGTTTCCTTTTTCCTCCTGGACTCAGGGTCCAAGCGGTTCAAACAACAATCATTATTATAGAAAACGAAGTGAATCGCTTCATATCAAACCTCCAGCAACACTTCTGTGGGAATAACAGCTTTATCACTGAAATTTATTTGATGTATTTCCTCAGTTCTTTAAACCACAATTTGAAGTCAAACAGAACATTATAATCCTGATAAGCTTTATTTAATTAAGCTGTAGTTTTGGTCAACAAAATTTTGGTCAACAGCTCTCGCAAAACATAACATACAATAAAAAGACATCTTGAAAAAAAAATCTGAATGAATAAGTTTAAAACAGAATAAAAACTCTGATAATTATTAAATATTTAAATAAAGCACTCAGATTAAAACATACTCCAGAAGTGACGGTGAGGCGAGGCTGAGTCTATGAATAAAACTTAAAATAAAAAAATAAAAAAAGTTTTTATTTGTCCAATGGTTTCAACCATACATTCATTTTCCATTTAACTTAAACACTTTTGATTGTTCTTTTTTCTTTAATTAAATCACAGCTGTGTGACAACATTTCAGGTGTGAATCTGCAGTGAAGCTGAGAAATATTTGAAGTTGAATATGTTCCAGGAAGTTTGAACTCAATCATTAAATATAATAGATGTGTTTTTAAGTGTTTTAATAAGTTTTATCAAGTGAGTTGTTTGAAGCCGTCTAAGATCTTTATCATTTGTTTCGCTGATAAATCCTGAAAAGAACAAAAATCAGATTAAATCAGAATAATTTAAGAGATTGATGTTTTCCTTGTTTTATCAACTTCATCTTTAAATGTAATAACTGATGAAATAAGTTCTGAATGGCTTTCTAGGAACTTTCTGAGTCAATGCTGCTGTCATATTGAGACTAAGTGTCTTCAGCTTGGAGCAGCAGGTAGTCTCTGCCGTCAAGGCTTCACAGCCAGTGTTTGACCCCTCATGACCTGACGAAGGACTGAAGTGAAGCACTCCAAGCCTGAGATGATCAAGACGATAAGGAATCATCCTGAATACGTCCATTCTACTCGTAGAGAGGTGAATTCCACAACGGTTTCATTTCCTCCAGGTAGCAGTTTGTGAAAGAGGAGCTGAAGATAATGAGAGCTGATGATACTGACTCCCCGTCCGCTGCTGCAGCTGAAGCTCCTCCTTCTGACGGATCCTCCCGGTGAAGGAAAGACGCTGACCCTGCAGGTCTCAATGAGACTTTCTCCATGACTGAAGAGCAACATACAGTCACTGCACTGGCAGGAAGATTGTGGACGTTTCCAATAAAGGCTCCATGTTCCCCTCACACGTGACTGATGGAGTGAGTCTCTGTCTTTCAGTGTGACGTCCAGCCTGGACAAGATGGAGACCAACAGTCATCCTCCTCAACAAGCAGAGCTGGACGATCAGTTTGTTGAGTTAAAAAACTACAGCGTGATGGAAATGGTGGTTTGTACTGACCCAGAACGTCATTCAAACTGGGAAACGTGCCGATTAACTGATCGACTGAATTGTGAAGCGAGTCAGAAATAATGATATAGTAACAAAAAGTTCTCTCTGTTCTGATGACACACGAGCTGAGGCAGCGCCGTGTCTCCAACAAGAGCCGTGAATCTGAGGTCGATGCCACTAAACAGGCCTCAAAAAGAAAGATGAGCCAAGAACCACAGGATCCGTCTGTCTCCTGGTCTGTTGGCCAATAAAATAGTGTCAAAACAGCTTTTAAATATAATATTTCTTTGTTTTTATGTGGAGTACATGTCATTAAAATGTCTTTATTTTGCAAAAAAAAAAATTCCTGCAGAATCTCAACATAAAACAAATTGTAATGAAACATTCTGTTGGAAAATCCAATGACGTGTTAAAAAAGCAACAACAAAAACCCTTACAGCTGCTGTACTGTGCCTGTTTTTACAAACTCACCCTGACAGCTGGACGTGAGGCTCGTTTAATCGCTGCAGCTGATATCTCAGCTCTGGTCTCAGCTCTTTGCTTTGTCTGCAGCTCTTAAGAAACGTGTCAAATTAAATCACTTTGATATTTTTACAATGGGCCCGGTGGTTTGACCAGATTGAAGCCTCATGCGGGTCAATTCTGGCCCACAAGCCTTATGTTTGGCAACCCTGCTGTACACTCAAGTGAACCTTTCACCAAACTTGACTTTTCGGGTTTCTGCTGTGGAACACTCACTGAGTTTGGTCGCGATCACGGTGATGTTGTGCTGAACGGCCGTCTCTCGGTCCAGGTACTCGTTAGTGGAGATGATCCCCTCAACGGTGTCGATGTCGAAGCAGCCGTCGGACTCCGTCTGCCACTCCAGGGAATACCTGCACGGACAAAAACAACGGAAACAAGCCACGGTGATGGAGAAGCCGAGGAGAAAACGGAGTGTTTCATCGTGTTTTGGGGCGTGCGTTTGCTGGCCTCACCTCACGGCGCTGCTGCTGGCGTCCAGGTCGTGAGCCGTCACCGAGCCGATGATGCTGCCGGGCGGCGTGTCCTCGTACACCTCCATGGTGTAGGAGGGCTTGGTGAAGACGGGCGGCTCGTCCACGTCCAGGACGTTGACTTTCACCGTCACCGAGTCCTTGAAGGGCCCCAGGTGGAGGAAGCGCGGGTCCAGCTGTGCGTTGGACGCCTCCACCTTGAACGTGTAGGACTTCTTGGTCTCGTAGTCCAGAGTCTGCAGAGGAAGGTTGAAGCATGAATAACCTGGCCTGAAACAAGAGTAGCTGTGAATGAATAAAAACCTAAACACAAAACAGTGCTGCTCTTCTGAAGGCTCTGTCGTTCTGATCTCATGCTCTGTGCATTATATTTAGTAATCATACTATATAATCATAAAGTTTGGTTTTAATCAATAACACATCAAATATTAAAGACAGTTTTTGGTATTTATCAGTGAAGGTGAGACTGTGAGCAGGATATGTAAATATAGGGGAGGAGCTCAGGAGCAAAGCATTTCTACACAAAGTGTCAGTTCATAAAACAGACACCGTGGCCCCGTTCACCCGACGTTTCAAATGAAAACGCATCTATGTTGCATTTTTGTTGAATTTTGGAAAAATTCACCTTTTGACGTGAGATTCAAGGTCATTTCGTCAACAACGGCGTCTGTTTACATGGAAACAGCACAGACGCCAAACACAGTGTAGTTACCAGGCCAGGCCACAAGATGGCGCTGTTGAATGTTTTTGTAAAACACACACACACACACACACACACACACACACACACACACACACACACACACACACACACACAGAACAATATGCTCTACATTAACATTGTTGGGTACACAGATATTCATGTGGACAGAGGAATTTGGATTTCTATTCATGACTGTTATTGATTTCAGATCCTCCTGAAGTGAAGCATGAGGCTCAGCCATGAGACGCTGCATCACACGGAGAGTAAAGCAGGAGACACGACATGAAAATACAATCACTTCTAACAACGAGCACAGATCAGCACATTATAATGGCTGAAACCAGCGTCCACCTAATGTCAGATCGTTCCTCCAAGTTTACAAATCACTCCACAAGAATTTTAATAAAGATCAACACTCGATGATGAGTTTGCATTTTTCTGCTTGACTTTCCCACGTTCCCTTCACACTCCGGTCACATGCAGTTCACCCTGCGGTCCAGCTGATCCTAAACGGACCTCCGCCCCCGCATTCCGCTCACTTTTCATGCAATGGCGGCGGGTTTTCTGCTGCATCCTGGTCTAAGTTGAGGTAATGAGATCAAACCCATTAAATACGGAATATGAAACAGGCGTGGATGCACTAAAAGGACACGATAAGAATCATTTACATGTGGCGCGGCTGAAAACACGAGATTATCTTTCAGCTGACAAGCAGGGATCTGGCAGCTTTCGTAATAACACACAATCAGGAGATAAGGATCTTGTAATTGTTACAGTCGCTGTCACATAACTCTGAGAATTCAATCTCATACGGGGCGATGGAAGCCACATTTAAAAGATAAGGCTCCTATTCTCTGTTAGTGAATGGAGCGTTTTCCCAGAGTGCTGTCCACATTGAAATTATGATTCCTCAAAGTATGAACATTGTCTTAGAAGGGGGTGAATCAAAACTCACTAGAGAAAAATACATGTTTTTTTTTTTTTTAAGTATTTATGATTTCCAACTGACTTATAAATGTCAACAGTCATGCAGTTAATGACAATTCCGAATCAATCCAGCAAGCAGACATCAAGCGAAGTGGAGCCGATAGAAGAGTTCCGACGCTTTTCTCCATGGATGAAGACGGGCCGACAGGCTGAAGTCATTTCCCATTTTCAGCACTTCATAACTCAAACGGGATAACCTGAGAACGCTTCATGAAATGTTTGTGAAGATTACAGGGAAACTGAGAAACTGAAGACGTTCAAAATTCAGTGAAGAAAATTCATGAGACAAAAGTCAAACCCCTGCGAACGTCTGGAGATATTCTGGAAAGTCGTTCATGAATTCCATCTCATGGCAGCGCAGGGGGCTGAATGGACACAGTGGGACGCAGATGGGCTGTAACCGGCACGGGGACGGCAGAAGACACCGTGCGACACTTCCCATCAGCTTCTATAAACCGTTTTAACATAAACCTTCACAACACGCCCTGCTTCACCATTTCATCGGTTCTGATGAGACTCAGAGAACTGGAGTCGAACTGATTCTCCCAGCATCACAGTCCAACCTAACCCAAGGCTTCTTCTTCCCTGTTTGCACAGTAACGCTGTCTGTTTACATGGAAATGGCAGAAATGCTGAAAACTAGGAAGTTTTCATGTTGGGCCACTAGTGGGTGCTGTTGTTTGTTTCTGTAGCAGAACAACTATAAACACTAACAACGGTACACCGCTAGAGAAGACCTAGCAACTGAAATAAGTCCAAGAAGAAGAAAAAGTCTGATTCAAATTTAAAATGAACTTCAATACACTTGGTACCCTGTCAAATCACATCCCAATAACTCGGCTCATTTACTGCGGAAACTTCAAATCACTTGACGGAAACCGATAAGAAATGAGCGTCTTCTGGACTTTGATGGACGTTGGTCCACTACAGCCCGGCTGCTGCAACCCGGTGAAATCTACAAAAGTTCGAGGCACCCGTTATCGACTCCTGTGGACGCAGGACGCTGATGTTGCCTCCATGTTGCTGTGAGAACCAGCGGTTCTCTGCGTTTCCAGCCAGCAGCAGGTCCAGTGACGCAGTAACGGGACGGCTCTCCTGACTCGGATGCTACAGGAGACGCTTCAGTGAGCAGGACGGACAGACCGGTGGAATCATGCAATGTTCTACTTTAAAATTGTAATTTCTCACGCCAGCTGTGATGTGTGTGTGTGTGTGTGTGTGTGTGTGTGTGTGAGGCCTTCAGCCCATTTTAATTTTTTCTTCAGCTTGACGCCACGGTCACCTGCCTGATTGCTGCGCAGCAATTACGGCTGCATCTGGGCGTACAGTACAGACTCTTCATCGTCCAGACTTCAAAAACTACACATTTTGTTATTGACGTCCAATCAGCCCGACCAAAGCCCCGCTTCCTGATTGATTTGGACGCTGAGGAGGGTCGATTTCCATTCTTTCCCCTTGCTTATCTGTTTATAATGCACAGCGGGTCTGGTGGACGGGCGCAGCAGACACTCACTTTGATATGGAAATGCGGCTGCACAATGTACCGAGACACAGTCACATATATAAAAATCAAACTGAGTTTTTCCGGTGGAATCCTGGTTCCGCAGCTCCGCCGCCGCGCCCCTCGCTGCAAGTCATGCTGGAGGTTTTCCAGCTCCTACCTGAGCAGAGCAGCAGGGAGGACTTAAACAACTGTGTTTCCACTGAATTGTACTGAATTCAATTGGAGGGGAGCCGAAAGCCGAGAGAAAAAGCATCAAGCAACACTCTCTCACACACACACACACTCCAACAGAATCTCTGGGCTCCATTATCACATACACACAGTGCCATTATGATGTTCACCCATGGCTTTCTCCTGACCTTGTGGGAATGAAATGTCTTCTTGTTTCCCATCAACAAACCAACAACAACAACAAAATGGTAATAAGTCAGACCTGCAGAGGTGTGTGTGTGTGTGTGTGTGTGTGTGTGTGTGTGTGTGTGTGTGTGTGTGTGTGTGTGTGTGTGTGTGCATCCATGTGGCTGTTTAAGTCAGAAATAAGCCACATCTGTATGGAAACCGTCATCTGTTCCATACCTGCCCCAACTTCAGAATCCATGGCTTTAAAGATAACCAGCACCAGTCACCAGCCCACCACAGGGTAAACACACACACACACACACACACACACACACTCATTCACGCAGTAGATCCCAGACCTCCTCAGACACAGCTGGTTGGACTGTCTGAGGAAGCCGCACAGCTTCTTGGGAAAACCGACACACACACAGGAAGAACACTCGATACACACATACAGTGAAATGAATACGACTTATTGGAATCCATATTATTTCTATTGTTACTCCTATTTCTATATTCTAGTCTATACAGTTTGACTGGATACACCACAACATTGGTACTGTAACTATTTTTTCTACTTTCCAATGTTTTTCAGCTGTTCTAACAGTTTTTCTGTGGATGTTTTTTAAAGCTTTCCCATTAGTTTGAGCAGTTTTTGCTGATTTCCCTACATATAACAAATACACCGGTATCCCAGAATTACTGACAGTGGACGCGAATGTCGATCCACTCTGATTGACTGATTCAGATCTTCTCTCATCATTTTTCATTATTTAGATGTACAGTACATTATCCATGGTTAGCTTACAAAAAGCTGAAAACTAAACACACCTGATAAGAATCCCCTTCAAAGAATGTCTGAAGTGCAGCAGAATTCAGAATAAGAGGGGAAATCTTGATTCCCATGGGAACTGATGAACCCTGTATGAGGGACCGTGATGGCGTCCCAGAGGAGTGTCATCCAGCCACGAGCTGCAGACGGCTGCTCTGTGGAAACTAACGCCTGCCAGCGCTGATTGGTGAGTTCATTTGAGTCTTTATCTGCAGTTTTTATCTACCTGGACGAAGAGTCATTAACATACGACTGTCGCTGAGCGCACACAGAGACAAATCAGCATTAATGAGGAAAACACGGCAATCACAAGTCATTAACGACACACCTCTGTTTAAACAAGTCATTAATACCAGGAAAAACACACACACACACACACACACACACACACACACACACACACACACACACTGAGAACAAGTCAAATCCAACTGCCGAGATACACCTCGCTTGATCTGAATGAAGAAAGAAACATGGTGTGACGGCGTTTCACAAGCCAAACGGTCGACAGTGCGTACTGTCAGTCAGTAGATTTAGCCACAGTACTAGAAGGTTGCAGGCTTGATTCCCCATCTCCCCTTGTCCACACGTCAAAGTGCTCTTGAGCAAGACACTGGACCTCAGGATGGACCTCAGCTGCTTGCATGGCAGCCACATCCAGACGTGTGTGAATGTGTGTGAGGATGAGTGAATGTGACTAACAGTGGAAAAGCGCCGGATGAGTGAAATCCATTCACCATTTTTTAGTGAAGAACATCACGATACCATCACGCTGCCGCTGACTTCCTGCCTCTGGTACCGTATACACTGAACTTATCAAAGAAATAATGGAATTTGAAGATTACCCTGAAAAGTGTCAAGGGAAATGTTCCACAGCGTAGAAGATGGGTTTGAGGTGAAGCTATTCAGCAGGAAAACAAGACAAAGATGAATTCATTTCCAAACCTTTACGGGAAGATGACATTTCCCTCAAACACTGGCCAACAAGATTATTTCCAGTGTCTAAAACTGAGTAATAAATTACTTTGATCATGAAGAAGAGCAGAAGAACACTACTGAAGACAGTTTCTTACAAAGAAACCGTGAAAAATGGAAACTCGCCGACACTTTTGACCAAAAAATAAAGAATGAGCAATAAGATCTTCTGTAGCATCACTGAATAAAAACAATTAAAAATGAATGAAATGCAAACATTTAAGAGCATCTCTGAGTCTGCAGCAATAAATAAAGCAGAACATATTAAAACGACGACAGTTTCAGTGTCGTCTGCTCACACACCATTCCCCTTGAAGTGGCTTGGGTTTATTACGTTCAGTCATTAACCTTTGAAACATAATCACACTGGCTTTCAGAGCTGTTTCATCATTTGGTGGCACGAGCGACTTAGTTCTCAGTTAGTCACATGGTTTAGTCAGTCTTCACGTTACTTTTTAAGAGTTGTCTTAAGGAAACTTCATCATTTTCGTCTTTTGCGTGCATGTACACTTTTAGCATGTTTCCTACGCCATGTTTTATGAATGAGGGCCCAGGTACGTGAAGTCAGCTCCATTTTTAAAAGAAAGAAGTGGAGTTTTGTTGAGTTTGGGGCGATCACTCAATGACACAGACCTCATCTGCGTCTTATTCATTATCTTCCACTGTGTCCCGTGTTTATCCTTCTGAACTCATTACTGTCACCAAATCCTCTTAAACTAGAGGAATGTCTGCGTTTCAGCTCTGGCTTTATAAAGTCAACACAGCCTTCCAGAGGAGAGAAAAAGAGGAAACAATGAAAGAAGCCAGTTGAAGCTTCGTGATTAAAAAAAAGGTGGGAGATTGAAACCTTTTCACAGATCAATATAACCCACCCCTGGACTTCACTCACCTGGAAACCAGAGCTATCGGGTTAAGAGAGGGCGCAGCGGCTGATTGGCAGCGAGGATTTAACTGATTGGTATCTCCACACAGACAGGAGGGGAGATTGGAGGAGGTAACAGAGTCACGGTGAGGCTGAGAGCACGGGGAGGCGGCGCTCATCACGTTTCATAAAATAACTTCGTTCAGAGCCGCGGGGCTTCTCCACGTCACGATTCAAGACAGGGACTCATTTACAGCAGAGGGTGGTGAGTTGAAGCGTGTTTCACCCAAAGACCTGCGTCAACCTGCTGTTAATGTCGGTGTAACGCCAGCTCTGGTCTTCACAGCACAGTTAAAGTCTCTCTTGAAGATATGAGGAGATTCATGAATTCTACAAACAAGTGAAACTTTTCTTTGAGTCTCTTTATAACTAGAAGAACCATTTGTGTGGAAAGACAGCGTAAACTGGAGTAACATCGAAGTTTATATCTCAAAGAAAAACAAAACCTGACGCAACATTGGCCAATGTATTTAAAAATGTATGTAAACTTTGTGCTCGCTTCACCTAAAGACCCTCACAGCACACTGTGAAGTGGCTGAATATTCCTCTGTTTTGTGCAGTTTTTGGCTGTAAAATTCAAGGTGGAAACAACCTGCTCGTTTCTCCAAAGACTGGTTGAAGCTTTTTTAAAAAAAAAAAAAAAAAAAAAATGCTTGCAAAAACATGATCCCACGTTTATTGCCACATTAAAACTGAGAAACTTTGGGTGCATATCTGTGAAACTGGTTGCAACATTTTCCAAAGCTGAATTGTTCTAAAAGTCAGCCACAACTGGGTGCAACCTTCGCATGAAGATTTCTGTTTGAGTGAAACCCTTCTCTGTATCTTTGAGCAAATCCAGGACCGACTTGTCTATGAAACCGAGTTGAACCCCCTCAACGTAAAACTGTCTTCAACCACTGCCTATATAATCATTTGAAACAAAGTGTAGCCCGAAGCTATAAAACTTTAAAAGGTGAATATTATTCAATGGGCGCACAATAATCATGTAACGCTTCTCCCTCACCATACAGTTTCTATTTCTAACTCAGTTTCTAACTCATCATATTACTTACATGTTCCAAAATGCATAATTTCAGCTATACAAAAATGTTTGGAAAAAGATGGAAAGTGGAACTGCAGAAACACTGAACATGATGTAGTGACAATGTTGAACCACTAGTGGGGGCTTTAGTTAGTATTAAAAATGAAACCACACACACTAGAAACGGCCTTAAAGGACTGAAATGTACTGTATGTGGTCGCTGTTTAAATCAACCATCCTCAAACAAAACTGATCTATTTAACTGGGCGTAACGCTGGCACACTTCTCTTTCCATCGTCTGAGCAGAAAATGCTTTAGGTAAAGATACTGTTTTCAACTTTATCAAAATGTACATCACAAAACACAAGATACAAAGAACTATAAGACATGTGAAATCTTAGGTTTAGACTGCAGGGCGAGCAGTGTTTACAAGCCCCCGATCCCCCAGAGGCCTTTGCAGTGTTTCCCCCAGAGGCTGCAACTGACTGGTTTTATGACATGACAATAAATTAGATACTGTTAGAGAAGCAGGCATGTTAGGAAAAGCAGCTTCCACTGCAGCAGGGATTTGAAAAAAAAAAAAAATAGTTTATTGAACTGAGCAATTCTATTTCTCCAGCAGGAAGCTTTTGCTCAGGGGGGGGGGGTGAAATAAATAAAATATTGTCTTTGCAACAACAACAAAAAAAAAAAAAAAAAAAAAAAAAAAAAAAGCAAAACCTGAATTATGACTCCTTCCCTCAGTTCTGAAAAATAAATATGGCACATCTTTTGTGATTCTTTAAATCAATCAAACCTTTGTGAAAACTATTTCTTCAATCAAAACAGAGACGCCAGAAGACGGCGCAGCGGCAGGATCACGTGGAGGCGCAGCCAGTCGGAGCTGCTCTTCACACGCCGCTTGTTCAGGGATGTTTGTGTAACTTTGAGTCTGCAGCCACCGAACCCTGTGGACACCGCCGAGTCACAGCAGCCAGCCAGACTACCCAGACCAGGCACACACCTGGACTGCACGTGTCTCTGCAGGTGTCGTATCAAATCAGGCACAAAGACATGAGCGGTCCATCTTCTGAATCGCAAGGTGTCAAACACGTGGCCTGTGGGCCAAAACCGATCATCCAGAAGCTTGATCTGACCCACGGGGCGACACTGCACATTATGACAATCACAAAGAAGGACCTCCACAGACGCTCTGGGTCTCCCAACACACACATGCAGAGATTTTAATGTTAAGACACGTATTGCTGATGAATTCAACATCACACCCCGCCCAGGAGCAGGGCAGCACATTCTGGTTGCAGTGGTTTTCAAGCGGTGGGTGAGTGAAATCCATTTTCCATCACATCTCTTCTATTAAAAACATCAGTTTGAGTTTCTTCTCACTGCCAGAGGTCGTTGCGATGAGACAATCATTATTCATTTCTTTACGCATCAAGGTCATGCTGTGGCTCATCAGTGTATGCTAATGCTGTGTTCAGGCTGCACTGGGTGATTGTTAATTCATCTCTACTGGGGGGATCCGATGGACGAGTTACAGCTGCATCTGCAACGTCAGGGGAGAATTAAACGTCTATTAAATCCATACATGAGAAACTGAGAGGGGAGAGCAGGATGGACCTGCAGCTAGAGGTGAGGCCGACACAATGCTTCACACACCGTAAACACATTTACCTTCACTGACTAAAAATGAAAGCTCCAGCCTCCCTGGATGTCACCTGCTCCCTCTGCTGTCCTCTGGGGAAAAAAATGGACCAAATGACAAAAAAATAGAATAAAAATAGCACAGAGCTCAAAGTGGCTGTTCTCCATTTGAAACACTGAGGGAGGATTTTCCCCTGCTGGTCGAGTCATCTGTTTCACCCCTGACCTTGAAGAGTATGACCTTGAATTAGGTCCTCTCTCCTCCCCACAATTAAGGTTTTTTCTTCAGTGAGGCTTTGAGTTGGGTAGGCTGACCTGGTCGGTTGATTCTGTATGTCTTCATCCTCTTTTAACCGGTCACCTTTCCTTCGCCCTTGATTTTTTCCGTCAGCCACTGCACTGCGATGCTGGCTGCAGCCACGCAAGGTTTCTGTACCGAAGGACACTTCAGCAAACACGCCGGGTTTACCCTGTGTGGCGGATCAACGAAAGACCAACAGCCTGAGCAGCTGTACCTACACACTGGTCTCCAAAACACTGTCATCCTGCCGCCCGCTCCTCAAGTTTGAGAAAGATGTCAAACAAAAACTCTGAAATGACTTCTATAATTGAGAAAGTTTTGTCTTCAGATCAAATAAATCAGAAAACGTCAATCCACTCTGCAGTACACCGCATACTTATGTTACAGACACACAACTATTGTTGGTTTACGAGTAACTTCAGTGCTTTAGCGCCCACTAGTGGCCCGACATGACCGGATAAAACTTCACAAGAGACAAAAAGTCACAAGAATGATACTTTTCTTGATCATTAAAGGCCCTGAGGACAGTCCGTGCGCTGAGCTGGAGTCCCGGTGTGTCCCTCGGTGCCCCCGGTGGTCTGATCCATCACCTGCACGCTCTCCCGGCTGCTTCACTTCATTACTTCTGGTAATTGAGTCAGATTTTCTCTCAGGAGTTTTTTAAGTTGAGTTTTATACTCATTATCACATTTTCCATTAATTCATATTTCACACTCATTAAAAGGTGAAATTACATCCAGTTCTTTGGAAAAAGTACAACTTTGTTCTTATGTATGTGGAGGAGTGTTTCCTGTAATGAAAATGGAGAAAAGTCACTCAAATCCCATCAAACTAAATACTGTTGAAACATTAAAAAGAGAAGCAGCCTGTATGTCAAGCCGAGCGTGTCAACCGAAGAGGCCTCATGACTCCGAATCTTCTTAACGTTTTCCTTCGGAACAATAAACCAGCTCAAAAATGACAAGTTCCTCAACAGTTCAGTGCACATGAAAATGCTTCTCGTCCTCATTCTGTAATCCTGTTGTGATTTCACTTCCTGGAAAATAAAGCGTCCGGAGGGAAGACACATCAGAGATCTCCTCTGTGGCTTGTTTTGTCTGCTGCCATTTGGAATTTCTCTTGCAATTTCTTTTTTCCGCCTCAATTCCCAAGACCACACGTATAGGACCCAGACTGACAGTTGGAACAGGTGCGCACACACGGGGCCTTCTGTACTGAATCAACCAGAAACATGAATCCTCTGAAGTGATGTGGATTCAGCTACGAGTCTCTTTAACCAAACTCCAGGGAGAAAACTCCACAAAGTGTCAAAATAAGCTCACTATTAAACTTTTTCATCGCAGTTCCTCATCTTCTCCCCAGACCCGAAGCCCCGTTTTCGACTTTTTTAGTCTTAATTCATGACCTGACGTCGGCCCTGCACGAGGCGGGCGTCCGGTCAGCACTTCTTTCCTCACGTCAGCACAAATGAGCAATCTCCCAATGTACACACAACCTGACACGCACATTTAACATGCGGCAGTATATTCGCTCTACATGTGCAGTAAACTCGGTTTTTATGCCTCCGTTTGGCAGCAGGCCTGAGGCAGTGAGTTTCTTGGTCTGCCGTGTTTTCGTCCGACGCCCATTCGGTTGTTCTGACCTGCTTCTCATTTTCTAATTAAAACATTTAACTGAAAATTCAGACTTAATTCAAATAGAATTAAGCAGATTCATAGCATGATGGAAGCTTTCTCCCCGTTGTCAGTCTGGAGAGTTCATCTTCACTTCTCTATTTCATGGCTGTAAAATTGTCTTGTAGTTTTCTCCAAGATAACTTTCTGGATTACATATTCTGAGAAGCTGATGAATCTCATGTATGATTAAACATCTGTTCTTGTTGAAGTCCTGACGGCTGGACGGTAATAAATAGTATATGGACACAAAGCTCCGTGTCTCTGCTTCTCATTTTATAGATGTCAAAAACAGTCCAAGAGTTACGGTTATGAGAAGAGTGTGCGTGCCAGGTCCTATCAGCAGCGAGGCTGACGTACGGCTGCAACGCCTCATATATCAGACTTACTTTTTACTTGGAGACCGAAACATCTGGCGAAGTTTGTTAAGACAAATAAGCTCACAGCTGAGAACAACCGACAACCGTCCCTCATACATAATGATGCTCCCTGACTCGACAGGCCTGGGACCAAAATCCATCTCTGTTGGACCAAAACAAAGTACAGACATCGATGTAGGAGAAACAAATCCTTCATCATGCTTTGCTGAGGGAATGTTTCAGTGATCTCATGTTTGACTCGTGTTTGAATAAATAATCTCATTTTCCTGCTTCCTGAAGCGCTTCGACTTCCCCAGTGTGAAAACTTTGAAAACCACAAACCAGAATACTAGAACTACGTCTCATTGCTGACACTAAAGTAACAAACAACACACTTCTTTCTCTAAAATCCTGCTTTTTGACAGAATAACTTCGCGTTCGCTGCAGCAGCGGCCTTTCTCGGGGCAGTAAACTCAGCTCTGAAGATGAGTTTGGTCAAACGTGTTGTGATGATTGCTCGGCCTCTCCTCACTGCTCCACAACTGTCTCTTTGTTTTCAGAACAATGGAGGGAAAAGTTGTCGGCACCCAGAGCCGCGGATCTGTGGCTTATCTCATTTCTAAAAGAGGAGGCGTAGCGTTCTGTGCGGTGAAAGTCGCTGTCAAGTCTTTTCAGATTTAGAGGACGGCCTCAAATGAAAGCCCACGCGGCCCTCTGATGCTCAGCCGCTTGATGCGATGCGACGCGTGCCGCTGTGTGTGTTTCTCCGTGTGAACGATACGAGGTGGGATCCCTTTTAGACGGAGCCTTTAAACGGAATTTAAGTTCGCTGCCGTCCCGACGTGACTTCTTTTAGGAGGGCCGATTTCTCGTTAGAACCTTTTGGAGGCATTTCAATCAGCCGGGGCTGAACGCCGCGGTCCGCCGGGGGAGTGTGTCACGCGGCGGTTTAAAGGACGCGGCTTCTCACTTCTCCTGTTTTCGGCTTCGCCCTTCCCCTCCGCTGCTTCTCCTGCCTCTTCCCCTCTCCTCCCGCCACACCGCCGCGTACCACGGCACCCTTGTAATCAGGGGAATCCAGCTGCTGACGAAGCAAAATGAAGACCTTTGTGTGTGTGTCAGTGTGCGTGCGCGCGCGCGCGCGTGTGTGTGCAAAGCTTTATCCAGTTTAATAGCTTCGGTTCAGTGTGAGGTTAAGAGGCAGAATGATTGGGATCGCAGCCAGATCAGCACAATCCTCCCACTCTCAGATCACGGACGGCTCGTCATTAGGCTGGAGAGATGCTGCTGCGAGCAGAATGTGCCTTTGGTGGGAAACCGTCGTACAATTACACTCAGATCTGTGTGTGATATGGGAGTGAGAACACAGAACGCCGCTCTCCGTTTCGTTTTTTTCGTCAGGAACTCACTGCGACTGACTGAAAACTCAACTTTAAAAGGTATAATATGTAAAACTTAGCATGTGGATGACTGAAAGGAACATTACAAAATACCCAGAATGCCAGGACTGTACATTTCTATCAGTTTAAAGTAAATTTGTGTTTTGGACCACATGTTGATTCATTCATTCCATCAATGCTAAATTTGCTCTTGTGGGCCAGTTTTGGTCCACGGGCCTTATGTGTGACACCCCTGCTTTAGAGACTCTATCTGTTCCGTCCAAAACCTTAATTTAGAATGGATCTGTGGCTCAACTCGTCATCAAAATGACGAGGATTTACCTTTTTCAGGAGAACCACCCCCTCTTGGCTCTGGTCGTGAGAAATGATGTCGAACATGTTGCCCTCGTCTCCTGGAACGATGGCGTAGTCCACCCAGGCGTTGCTGCCGGCGTCCAGGTCGTGGGCCCTGATCCGACCCACCGCTGAACCCACCGACGCCGACTCGGGGACCCGGAGATAGAAAATACCTGTGAGAGGGGAAACAGAACCATTTCAATCATTTATTAGAAGAGACCAGCGCAGTTGATTTCGGGCCAGATTGCGGAGAGCGGCTTACTCTTGGCGAAGCGCGGCGGATTGTCGTTGACGTCACTCAGGGTGATGTTGATGGTGGTTGTGGAGGCCAGCCCCCCCAGCTGCCCTCCCATGTCCTTGGCCTGGAGAAGAACCTGGTACTCCTCCTTCACCTCTCGGTCCATGTTAGCCAGAGCTGTCCTGATGACACCTGGGCAAAGACGGATTTGGCGAATAAATCTCCCCCGTCCGTTTGGAGAGCAGCGCCGAAGTTTGTCATTCCAGCTTTAATTGGACTTACATATGACGGAGCCGACACATCAGGTCTGAATGCCCCCTGCTGCTCTTTTAGCAGATTTTAATCTGCACTGAACATGGAGATTACAGTAGAATTAACACTTCCCAGCTGCCTCCATCAAAGAGTGAGATTATATTTGACAGTTTATCTCTCTGGATTTATAGAATATGTGATTAAACAGTATGTTATGATATGAACAATATGAGGATAAATCAGACATACAAATAATAAAATGGGATCTTCCAACACAAAAAAAACCTAAAATGTATATTTTAACCCCATAAATGTGGCATTTGAAACCAAACTGGACTAATTTCTGACCTGATCAATTATTCTTGGAACCAAACCTCCATGTTTATGGGAACACCCTCCAAAAAGTGTATTTTCTACAACTTGTGGTGATGAAAACACACCTGTTGCTTTTGTTCTGCAAGGCTTTTATTTGAGTTGCTGTGGGAGCGAAGAGAGAAAAAACAGCTCCAGTGGAACCAGTGTGGCTCCATTATGGAGACGATTTAGCAGCAGAGGAGCTGATTACCTTCCCGCTAACTGAGGCTCGCAGTGCAATTATCCTGCAGTGAAAACTCGCTTCAAACCCAATTTAGGACGACACTTGTGTTCAATAAGTTCTTAGGTTTCGTGCGTGTGGCTCAAACAAAGATCTGATTGGCTGGTTTGTGATAATCCAGTTTACACGGGATACGAAGACAGCAACCAGCAGACATGACTCTGGCATTCTGGGATATTATAACTGGTTTTTCTACTGTGACAAAAGCTGAAGAGGGAACGTTTTAGGGGGCAGAAAACAACACAACAAATATTAACAATGAGAGCTGACTGGCATTCATATGATTAGACGTTGGTGTAGCTTTACCAAAAAGTTGTTTCCATCCTGCACCATTCTAATGTTTTATATCAATTGTTTTATGTTTCCATTTTTAGGTATTTTAGCATTTTTTGTGTGTAATTTTGTTTGCTGCTACCAAGAAGTCCCCTTTCAAAATGAGACCCTGGGTCAATGGGGCCCACCTGTATAAATAAAGGTTAGATATAATAAAAAATAAAGAATCTTTTAGTAAAAATGACTTTAAGTTAACCAAATCACCTTTGGATTTCAATTCCACTCATACAATTTTTTAATTATTTGTTTCTTTATTTTTTTTCCCAGTCATAACTTCCTGGTTTTGCATCCAGGGTGACTGAATTCATCCTTGGAAAGGATTTCTGATTTCAGATTAAGACACTGCTCCAGCAGGTGATGGAAGTCATGAAACATGAATGAAATAGGAAAAACTATTTTCTTTTTAAGTTTTTGTGTTTGCTGAACTAATTGTGTTACTTTTGTTTGTTCGGAGGCTGAAAAGGCAGAACTCAGTGTAAAATATAAATATGTGCTCTCATTTCCCTCAATGAACAGTCATCTTTTCTACCTTGTGGATTCTTTTACCTTCCAACAACGCATTGCTATTCATCAAACGTTTGCACTGCGTCACGTATCCTGGTTTGTTAAATTTGCCAGATTTATGGGAAGCGAGATAAAGAATCCGTTTATGACTGGGCTTTAACAAAACAGATGAGATTAAAAGCACCAGACTGACAGGTCTGAAGGCCGTCGGATGTTTCACTATAACAGCTTGAAAGGTGTCCCTCAGCAGCAGCCGTCCCCTGACAAAACAATGCCGGCGTGGAGGTGATTTCTTTATGTAGCTGCTGCTGCTGCCACACTTGCAAAGCTTGTTAAGTAAAGCAATCCATTATACAGCTGTGCTGCTCTCTTCCACATGGAAACTGGGTCAGAGTAGAGAGAGAGAGAGAGGAAGCAAAACAAAATCTACACGGTTGCGACAGAAGCAAAGAAACGTCATAGCTGAGAGACTTTGATCCGAGCTTCATACGGTGTGAAATAAACAGGTTGGTGACAGCTGGTGACCCAAGATCCGTGATCAAAAGAGACGACACCTTGAAGGAGCTGCGAAGGTTTTAATTTAGCTGCAGATTCAAGAAGATACTTTTTTTTTTTTTTTTTTTTTGGAGCATCTGCTTTTATTATGGTGTGACGCTTGATGTTCTGCAACCTAGATAATCCATCTGTTTACTCACAATGACAGAGTAAAAAAAAAAAAAAAAAAACGGACGGTTTTGAAAATCAACTACTTTTTACGTGAACTTTTCATCAAAATGTGAAAAGTGAGGTGAGGTGATGACGTTGAGCCAGGAGGAGGAAGTGGACACCAAGAAAAGACTGACGTGGGTCCACATCACTGACAAAATGACAGAACCTGTTTCTTTACGGCTCTCTGTGCTACTACCCGGTGGGCCCCTACCTCACACTGTGCAGTGACGACAGGGGGGCCATATGGCAGGAGGGACTCCTGAAATCTGATCGATAATATCAATACCAGCGACACAACTTGAATCCCACAGAGGCTGCAGCGACGTGTTGGGAATAATCTGCTTGAGCGCTGCTGCTGCAGGAAACACTGAAAACTGAACTGTCCGTCAGGACAGGAGGGGAAAACAAAGGCTCACGGCCTCCAGGTTCAGGTCCTGTTGAAGAAATATATCCTGTTGCAAGGGAACATTTTTAGGCCCAAGACCCCTGGACCAAAATCGAGACTCCAATCCGTCCTGCCAAGCCAGCAGGAAAATGGTCAAAATATCAAAGAAAACATAAATTTTCAACAAATTTCCTCGTCTTTAGCAATTTTTTAGCAATCATCTAGAAAAACCAGCCAGGATGTCAACACCAAAAAAAAAAATAAGAATACTCCAGAAAGTGGCGAGCAGCTGAAGGAAGCTGCTCCTGACGTGTGCCACATGTCTACACACTGTGGAAAATGGGATTCTTTGATGGCAGCGGCCTCTTTCAGCACCGTGCAACACTGAATACCAGGCAGAAAAGGTTTAAGAAGCGCCACGTCGACGTGTGCAAGATCTCGAGCGTCTGAGGGCTGCAGAATTCCAACGCTAAAATCTACCCCAGAGGTCTGCAGCATCAAGAGGTTTAGGTCTGTAAATGAAGTGGAGTACTTATCTGACACTGTCTTTGAAACGAGATTAAAATCATGGCGATCATTTTGAGCATAGTGCAACCCATTGTAGATTTTGTTTTTATGTGTTTTGAATTCTAATAACTACCGAGGGCTTTTGGAAAATAAGCAAAAATGTTCAAATCTGGGCAGTAAACTTTTAATTCAGGATATTTTCTTATAGACAAACAAAGTGTGTAGTGTAGAAAGGTTCAGAACTGTTTGTTCCTAATCAGCTTGGTTGATAGGAGTTTTTTTTGTCTCTCAGTGTCTCTATTTGTGAGTCTTTGAAGACTCTTAATGATACGATGAGGAGTTCTGACATTCTTAAACTCTGTTCTTCACTTCCTGAAAGCGTTAGATAACACAGTGAACAGCGCAGGACGGACATGGAGGAGACGCTGCAGACATTCTGACAAACAGGACCAGTCCAGGACGGCTGAACGCTCCGGGGCCGGTCCCAGAAAGACGAACAGGTATCTCTGAATCTGCCTCAAAAGTTTGTTTCAGTGCAGGACTTCCAAATCAGGCCTGGAAATGTGAGCTGCCGAAGTCTGTGCAGGTGTGCACGTACAGAGTGACGACCCGATGTCCAGAGTCTTGTGTGGCCACATTAAGTTCGTTGGTATTTGGAAACATTAACAGAAAACACAGAAGCATTTTTGTCGTTTCAGCGGCTCACAAAATGTGAGGAGGGTTACCGTGACTCACTGAAAACGCGAAAACTTGTGCTAGTCTGCATTCATTTTCCAAAACCCACCAGTATTTCAAGACTCTGAGTCCTATCAGTCCCATTCCACAGAGGCGGGATGCTGAGGCGCTCTGTTCCTCGGGGTGAAAATTAAACATGGCACTCGGTGCTGGGTGTAATTACCTGTCAGCGGAGACGTCTACCACAGGACTGAACGTCCCCATGTACGTCTGGGGATTTTTTTTTTTTTTTTTTTGTTATTATGCAGGTGCAGAGCGAGGCCGAGCCGCTCGCTGTGTCACGACCGGACGGATTCTGCGCTCCCTGATGGGGAGGGAGCGCACCTGGGAGAGCGTGATGTGGCTTCATGAAAAACTCATGCCGCTTTTAATCCCCGTGTATGAATAATTCCTGCCCTGGTTGAAAAGCAGCGGCGTGAACTGACCGGTCTTGGGGTCCACGGAGAAGTAGGGCTGGCCCTGCAAGATGCTGTAGACGATGCGGGCGCTGTTGCCGTAGGTGGGGTCGTCTGCGTCGGTGGCCGTCACCTGGGTTACGTACGTTCCTGGAGGAGCAAAGCCGTGAAAAATTACACTTTTTCCTGGTTTTCAGTTTGTACAAAGTAAAAAAAAAAAAAAAAAGGTGTAAAACGGTCAAAGTTCATCAACTTGGATCAAGTTCAAATCAGACAAGTTTGATTGTTGTGTCTTTGTGCACTCATAAATAAAAACGGACCCTGACATCGGGGAAAGCAGTGACCAGCTCCACTAAAGGCCAGGAGCCGTCAGAGCCAGGCCGTCGCCGCCCGGTCGTCTGACACGCTGCTCCTGCATCGTGCCGCCGCAGAGTCGAGCTTGTGTTCTCACAAAGTGCTTTGGGCCCAAACTGCAGCATTAACAGCTTAAAGCCTAAAGACCTTGACTGTTAAATTACCTCTCAGTAATGGTATTTAGCAGACAGATGGGCCACTAAGCATGGCTTAGCAAAGGCTGCGCGGCGGTGCCAGCGCCGTGCCACGGCGACATGTTAGCATGCCAGCAGCAGACTGCAGGGCCAAACTCCCCACCAGCACAATGAAGCGGGCTTCGTCGATGACACAGTGTGAACAACGACTCACCTTCAGCGCGGTGAGTCGTTACAGGTTAGCAGGACTGGAGAGAGACACAAAGTGCCGGGAAAGGCTCTGCTTCTGCTGCAATCACTGGCTGATAAATCAAGACAGAAACTCTGCTCTGGGTGTTTCTTTCTCGAATGCTGAGTAAGGAAAAGGAAGTCAGTCCTGAAGCTAACGTTCACTTTGGAACTGGGATTGGAAGACAATGTTTCCCCTGTGTCTTATTCAGCGGACAAAAAGAAAAAGTTGGAATTACACAACATACACCGTACAAATTTAAATGTATGAAGACTGGAATAATGGACAGTCTTGGACCGCAGGTTTGAACTTCCTGGCCTGGAAGATTCCTCCTCCTTCATTGGAATGAAGGACACGTTGGCATTTCAGGCAGCGTTTCAAACTGACATCGCTTCACTTTTCACTCAAAATTTACACTCGTCTGCTCATTTTAAGGAGTAAAATGCCCCCTGGATGAGTTCAAAGCTGCCATCAGTCTCTCAAAAATAATAAAATGGACAAGCAGATTCTAAATACTAACCGAGGTGAACAGCGATCCGAGATTCATGCGGGTGGTTTTTTATGAATGATGATCTCCCATGATGCTCGGTTCACCGTTATTATTTTGCAGTGTTATGTTGCACATTCAAAACTGTGATTAACTCATTTTTTAAAAATTAGGGACGCATATATTCTTTTGCAGTGCCTGGAATTGAACCAGCATAAAATGTTCAACCTTATTAATAATGCATTATTAAATGTAAAATAAATAAATAAATAATAACAACACTTGCAGGTGGTTACATTTGAATGAGTGGAGATCCGTCTCTTTCCATTTTCATACAGTACTGGATACAAACGGACATCTCGTAAGTGTCATAAAACACACCAGAGACGCTTTATTCAATGGGAAACCAGCTAAATGTGACTCCGTTTCGGTTTGACTTGAAGATTTCCACATTTTTGCGAGTCTTTAAAGCATTCTTAGAAACATCCTTTGGTGTTTCTTTTTTAACTGATCCCCAAAGGAGGAAAAAAATATCTGGAGGTGCCGCCGTCAGCCCTGACGATCAGAGCCTGACGCCCCGCCGAGAGTCTTAGATTACTGCAAACGACATAAAAATATCTTTAATATCTTTAACTTAAATAAAACTTTGCCTCAGTTTGAAGAGTTGTTTTTTTATGCAACAACTTAGTTCTCATTCTTCCTCCATTCCTTCATTATTTGTGAATATTTCTAGACTTATGTTTGACACCTCCGCTGTAGGTCATTTCTTAAGCTGCTTCTCGTCTGCAGAAAGCTTCACCTGTCGGGGACATCTCTGGGACGCTGGCGCTGTACGGTCCGTCCGGGAAGCGCGGCTCGTTGTCGTTGATGTCCTGCACCTTGATGATGAACTCGGACTCCGGCTCCAGCGGGACGCCGGTGTGGATGTCCACAGCCTGGGCCTTCAGGGTGTAGAACGACTTCTCCTCCCTGCAGAACAACACGGCCGTCACCAATGCGCTCGACACTCACCGGGTTAACCAAACAAACGCAGAATAAAGGGAAATATTTAACTCCTTAAGCCTTTGTGCGTAAAGATAAAGAGGGATGTAGGGCTAAGAGATTCTCAAATAAAAACAAACGTAACAAGCTGAACTCAGACAACCTCTTCTGTCCGAGTCTCTTTCAGATGATTTGCCCCAATTTGTCTGTTCTTGTTTCTTAAAAGCAAGAAAACAAGCAACAAAAGAACGGCTGATAAAAAGCAATTGAATAAGAGAATAAAAGGTTGTGGGGTTTTTTGGGTCAAGTATCAGCACGGTGCATTAAGGACAGTTTATCGCTGATGGCGCAGCGTCGACAGTCCGGTTCTCTGGGATGATCTGGTGATCGGCGCCGAGAGGAGAAGAGCCGGGATAGAGAGGGGATGGCGTGAGAATGCTCTTGTAAATAGGCTTCAAAGGTCAGGGGTCATCTACATACATGTTTCCTGCAGGGGTCATAAGTTTTCCAACGACCTGTTTTCACACAGCAGCGTTTTCAAGTGAAAATGGAATTTTCATTGTGTTTTGGTGGTTTTACACCACAGTGGTGCTCAGAGGCAAAACAACTTTTTAGAAAGGACACTGAAGGTGGAAGTTTTCCAAAACATTTTTCCATTTACATTATGTTGCTTTTCTCTTATCCCGTGTTTATTTCCATCAGCTGCTACATGTTGCATTCTAGATAAAGATGAATTATTTTGAAACAGAAAACTACGGTGGCTCTTCCCATGCTCGTGTCCTGCTCAGAAGACGGAGCTGAAATGTCCCTGCTTTTCGGGAGCCTGTTGATTATGACAGGTGGCATTTAAGAATGGCTCTTTTGAAAACTTTTAATAAAATAATCTGGGATGTTATGCAATAGGAAATGTGACCCTGCGCCAGTCTTGAGCAATTCTAAAGGCTAAAAGGTCAATCATGGGTAAACAACAGGAAACAGGATGGCAGAAAATCTGAAATGAGCTCATTTAGACGAATATACAAGGTTCAAACCAGGTCTTTATAACAGAGACAGTAAAACTGCGCCTCACACTGATGGTCAATCCGCAGAGCAGCTGACAACACTGACAGCGCTAATCTCTCCAGAGGAGGCTCGCTCCACGCTGCGCTGCTGCGAACACTGACCTGTCCAGCCCCACCAGCGCGTGAATATCTCCCGTGATCTGATCGATGGTGAAGATGGACCCGGCTCCCTCTCCGGACAGAGTGTACTTCACCTCGCTGTCTCCGTGGTCCATGTCCGTGTGGAGCTGCGGGAGCGACAAATGGACCATCAGTACAGAGAAATTCAACGTTTTTGAAAATCAGTGAAATCTGCTTTCATTCAGATCACTGTTGCTGGGTTGATCAAGAAATCCGACTCCCAACTTCTTGCAGACGTCAGTATTGATTCAAAGATATTTTCTATGAGGAGAAATAAGATAAAGTTCTCAAACAGAACCTAATTCCACAATCTAACACGAGAAGGCTGCATATTAGAGGCCGAGGCCCCAAGAACCCGTCTGTCTGTATCTATCAGTAAATCCACATCGTTTAAACAACAGTAATTTCATTCAAACCATGAAACTCAAGTTACTTCTCACAAGTTCTTGCCCTTGTTTTTTTGTGCAAGCAGCTTTCTAATAATGATAATAAATAAAAAGACATTAAAAAGTATAAAAATGTAATCTGAGCTCACTAACAAATTCCATTAGATTTTCCATCCACCCGAAAACTTCTGCCAGAACAGTGCAGATTGAAGCCTTCAATAACTAACTGAACACAATCCAATCCAATGAGTTGGATGAATTTGATAAGTTGATATTGATGGAATGCAGATGCGACGCTGGCCTGAGACCCGGAGGAAGGCTGCCTGCAGGCCGGGAGCAGGCAGCCATCCGTACAGCGGAGTGCAGCTAAATCACAGTGACACAGCCCAACATTAGCTTATAGCTCCTGAAATATTCATGCTTGATATATATTTGAAAGCATAATGTATTTGCCAAGTGCATTTTTGGACATGAGTGGAGTTTGACGCATAAAAAAAATGACATTAGCCACGTGTCTGATTACTGTGTAGTCTGGACTCGGCAATCGTGTCATTTCTGCTTGTTACATTCAGAGGAACTTAAAGAGTGTGTTGTCGTCGGCGGGATTGGTATTTGTGCTTTTGAAAAGGAACGCAGTGTGGCAATCAATGGGATCTGTCTGGTATATTGTGCACAAATCAAATAAAAAGCAAGCTGTCACACAGAAAATGCTGGAGACAATCCAGAGCCACTGAATCGAATGGAGGATTATTGTCTTTCATATGCAAACACAAGTGGACAGAGAATGGAACAAACTGCACAAACTCATATAGATAAAAATATATTTAACATTACAATCTCAGATTGCAACATTTCCCAAGAAAATCCACTTTTCTGAGTAATAATACACTGAGATTAAAGTACTCACAGTTCTTTAGAGTAGCACTGATGTATAATCTAAATTATTAGAGTTGTAAATCTCTGCCTCTTTTTTAACTCTAAAATAACTGCAATTTCAACAATATTATGTCTCTATCGTGTGCTTTACGACTTACAGCAAACAGTCGATGTTTATTGCATCACTAACATCTTCAAAGTCAGAAAACATTCGGCCACATGCAGCTGGAACTCACAAACATCGTCACTGAGGTCATATATAATCACAGTAACTTCTCAAATACTGGAAAAGATTAAGAGAGATTTAAAGTGGACTCATTTTAACATCCTGATAAACCTGAACTGACAAAAAACACACAGACTAAAGTGGAACGAAGCTTGTGCGCCCCTGGTGGTCAAATAAATACACTGCAGTCAATGTCATTTCCTCCAGCTGGAAAGTTTCATGTTGGACTCTGACGAGCCAAATCTGGCCATATGTTTAATATCCAAGTTAAAGCCTTCTTGATTCCGTGTTTCCCCCATTTTTCAATCTCACAGTGAAGAGAAATTTAAATGTTTAATCAAGAGATTAAGTACAACTTCTCAGAATGATGAGCGATGAATAATTTCTCTGTCGACCACATGCAAATTTTAATTTCGATTAGTTTACAAGTCTACAGAGGGAACACAGGCAGAAATAAATAAATAGAATCAAATCCCAATGACTCATTTAACATCAATCTTCAAGAACAAGAACCTACAATCAAACAGTGAGTCCACTGGTGTTGCCTCATTCCTTCAACTTTAAATAGTCATGAAGAGCTGGAATGTCCGAGTTTTCCTCTGCTGAAGAAAACCCGGACGGTGTTTGATGTGCAGGCTGCAGCAGGCTGTGAGCGCTCTGCTCTTCAGGAACACAGAAAAGAGGAAATCTGCCCGGAGAGCTGCAGCCCTGGACGGTTCTGTGGAGCTGTGGCGGGGAAAGCCGTGGCTCTGTCAGGGACTGGACGCTGTTCGGTCTGGTCACCGTCCTGAACGTATCAGCCGGAAGACACGGGGAGGGTTGGAGAGAGAGCATTGCTCACCGGGGGGTTGGAGGACTCTCATCAGTACCCACAGCTCTGCAGTGCCTCTCCGTGCACTCAGTTCCTTCTCTCACACACACACACACACACACACACACAAAAAGAAAAATAAAACCCTGCAGCAGCACTGAAGATGCTGCAGAGGCTTTCAGACAAATTCGGGAATCACTGGACCAAGCTGAAGTTTTCATCACACCTCTGCTGCTGCTGAAAGAATCTTTCTGCGAGGCGAAGGAACCGTTTGTGAAACACAATAAATGAAGAGTTTTTATCCGAAACACTCCACTATTATACTAACACGGGTTTAAGATGCGGCTAAATGTCACTATGACCACAGCTTTCGTGTAAACAGACACCAGAGTTGTTAAAGTGATTTATAAATGCAGAATTTCAACAGTCCTGAAATAGTAAACCGTGTGTGTGTCGCAGCTGTCAGATGTCTACATTCAGTATATTAACAGGGCCAATCCAGAGGATGAGGAATTTGCAGATTTGCCAATTATTTAAAAGCAAAACAAGTGTAATTTGAAACAAACATGTGAACGCCTGCAGGTGCTGGTGCGCTCTCAACAGTTGCAGGCAATAAGGAGTCAAATATAAAACAGAGATGAAGACAAACACAAAGAGAAAGACACAAATTAGTGCTCACATCACAACACTGTTTCATTACAGAAGGAATACAGAGCTTGATTCATGAGGACATGAAAACTACACCGGTTTATCCATACGGGACGGACATCCGAACACTCCCTGCGCTGTGAACTGATCTATCTGTGCCCCTTTTCTCTATTAATACAGATCAGCCAAACAACAACAGCACCCTCCCCCTTTAATTGCCATCTGTCTCGCTGGTTCTTCTATTGCCAAAGGACTTAAATTATGGATGGCCTCATTACCTGTCCATGAGGCAGATCCCGGTCATTAGTGAACCGGCGTCAGTAAACTGGAGGAGGATCTGTGGGATTTATTTGGAGAGTTTACGATGCAGATGTGCCGCTGCAGTGTGTTACGCCAGCGAACCATCTATTTAGTGTCCCCGACCTGTGTGCCTGCGCTGTATTTTTAGAGCCAAGGAGGGAGGAAGGAGTTTGGACTGTAAAAACCTTGGAAAGTTGTTTTGTCGGGAGGGGATTGTGATTCACAGTGAGGTCAAATAATAGAAAGAACTCCAAAACAAGAATGCTACAATAGTGTTTCAAACTAAAGCATGTAGATATACAGCATGCAAAAACTCAAACGTGGATATTAAACACCAAAAAAGTACAAAGAAAATCTGAAGGCTTACTTACAAAGACACAGAAATGACCATTTATGCTTTAGTTTAATTACTCGAATAAAGCTGACAACATGATTTTACAAACAGAAGTTATATTTTCCAAATGACTGCAATGAATGAATGTGAATGTGAAGGCATTCACGCATGATCAACTCCTCCAAAAAAGGTTCAAGGTGTCCTCAAAGTCTGGAGATGAATGTGGTTGGGGCAGGACTTCCATTCTATGTTTCTACTTGAGTGGAAAATATTGCAAGTTCTGCGTCTGGTATTCTTCTTATTGGTTATTCCAGGGTAAACAGGCAATGTGACAGTAACACAATCACCTCAAAACACATGTTCTTAGAGCATGTAACCCATGAAATGCACACAAACATGGAGAGAACATGCGATCACACAACACAGAACAACAAGGCTTGGATAAAGTAACAAAAATGGATGCAAAATGAGGATCAGGAAAGAAAAAAGCAGCCAACTGTCCGACAACAGCCAAAAATGACACAAAAATATCGAAAAGCACTCCAAATAAAAACAATGTTGTGTGGAACAACAGCGATAAATAAAAATGTGAAGCAATAAGATGATTATGATGACTTTATGTGTTTGTGAAACAGTTTGAACTGCCTTGTGTAGGAACGGCGCGATGCAAATAAACTTCCTTTAACTGATGTAACACGACAACACAACACATCTACTGACCTTTAAATGTTCAAATAAGAAAAAAAAGAAACCAGAGACGTTTGTAAAGTGAGCGAAAATTGCGGAAAATGACAACAAAGGACCATCTAATGAAGAAAAAATTAGATGTAAAACAGCGCAGAGAGAAAACAATCTGCAAGGGATGCAAAACAAACAGACTGGAGATCTCCTTAAATCTAAATATTGATAAAGGGGAAGCAAAAAGAGAACTATAGGATCGGAAATGGTCGCAAAGAAGGATGTAAATTTACTGTGATTACATGGAAAACAACATAATGCACCCAATGAGCATCAAAAAGATGAAAAATAACGACAAAGGGACACAGAATTAGCACTTAACCAAATGTTGAATGACTTAAAAAAAAAAAAAAAGCAAAACCACAAAAAAAGGATCAAGAAACACAAAGTGACCAAGTAGCGATCAAAAACCAGGATCAAGGGTATTCAAACATGAACTTAAAGACAAAAAAAGATCATATATGTACTAAAAACAACAAGTAGAAAGCTAAAGTTATTACACGACTTCTAAAGTGATACTGAAAGGGGCTGCTGAGTGAGGAACATATTTCGGATGATGAAGTAACCCCAAATGTCTGGAAAACAACAATCAAATGTCATGTTCAATAAAGGATAAAAACACAATAAATACACTCTAAATCACCAAAATCCCCAAAGGTGTGAAAACTGAGACAGAAGCATCAACAAACCGCACAAAATAGTTTTAAAATAAGCACTGCAAGATAAGAGAATGAACGATACCGACAAGCTAAACGCCCGGAAAGATACAGAAACAAAAACCAAGCTTAACTACGAAGAGGCACAACACAGAAATGATCCAAAATGAGCAGATTCATTTCAATGGGATGCAAAAGAAGGATGCAATTTTCTCAAAAGATGAGTACAATAACAAGAAAACAGCAGCTCCGGAGTTCAAACTCGCAGACGAACGCAGCATCATTTTGACTGATGGAGGATCTCTGTATTAATAAATGATCATATCAACGCTGACAGCAGCTTTAACAGCTAATTAATCCTCTGTCTCTCCAGTCTCATGGTTACACCTACTTACATCACTCTGTCTCCCATATTAATGACTCACTTTTGTCTTTTTTTTGTCACTACAGTCCTTCATAACCAAAATGACAAGCAGTGTCTCGGGGTTGGTTTCATCAGAGACGTTTCTGTGAGACACAGAGACGAAAAACCGGAGGTTCCATCGTTTCCTGCATCGATTTTAGACACACAAAAAACTTTTCCACGATGCCGTTTTCAAAAAGTTCAGTTTTCAGCGTCTCTGAGAACCACCGTCGTCTAACCAGACTCCCAGAACACAATGAAAGTTCATGGTTTATGGGACCAAGGCTCCAGAACGGCTCTACGGGACGCCGTCCCCGATCGTTACACCGGCGACACGGCGGCTTGGCTTTTACTCACAGCATCTCCTGCGAGCGCACCTGGGATTTATTTACCTGCATTTGTCCCTGCTCTGGAGGGCTGCCAAAAAAGTAGACTTACGGCTCAATACTGTTTGAGCGCCGCGGCTCCCGGGGTTCACACCGGAGAGCAATTACCGTGAACACACACCCGTCACACCGGAGCAGATGAGGAACCGCCGCCGGTTTAACGCCATTTGCCTGAGCAGATTTCATTCTGTTTCACCTTGTATCTTATATTTGGGAAGAATTGGGACACTATTAAAAGCCTGGGTGATACATGCAATATAATATCTACCAAAAAAATCAAAATCAATGCAAGTCAAATCAGTTGTTCTTCAAACACAAAGTGAAAAGTTTTGAGCATTTTCAACTTCAACTGGCAATTACAGGGGACGTCCAAATATTTTGATGCGTTTCGATGTTCATGACTCATTAAACAGATGTTTTATTTAAACCTGTTGTGCATTTCAATTCTCAGACAGCATAGGGAATGTGAGGGCGTATTTTCACTGCGTTGAAAAAGCGTTTTCCACTGGGATCCCTGTGCCTGTGTTCAGGAGAGATGCAGCAGCAATAAAGGCTGCTGGTGTTGTGCAACACTCCAAAAAAAAAAAAAAAAAAATTCTGCTGCAACAGTTTATTGCTGTATCTTCAAGTATAATGAAAAACTCAACCATGCAAAGAAAAAAAAAACCCAGATATTAAAGAAATCCTCTGAGTTGTAGAAAGTAGAGAAGAGTAAAAGTTTCTCAGACTGGACAATTTATGTTGTGCCTGCACTATTTTCAATTTTAAAAAAGATGCACTGATACCACTTCCTAAAAGGGAGAGTAAAAGTATGTGTAACATTTAGCTACTTAGTACTGATCAAATACCTTTAAGTCTAATTTATACTCTAAATGAAAAAGACAGTGAGTTGTAGCGAATCGTTTTCAGCAGCGTCTGTGTCGACGCTGCCTGACTTTACCACAAATGTCCCTTCATTTCCTCTTGATATGATGACAGGACATGATTTAAAGTCTGTCTTACTTCTGTCATTTATAGCTTCGGCTCTCTTTCTTCCAACTTTACACAGGTTTTATAGAAACATCACTGCGAAAGTGAAACGTCCGGGTGCTAAAGCGCCCTGCCTGCTGAACATCATGTCTCGTATCTGCAATGTTTTCAATTTAAGGCATTTTGTCTATTCATGTCATGCCCAGCTTTTTTTTTTCTAAATAATTTCCACAATGGGTTTATTTTCATGGTATTAAATTTTGTATTGAAAGATCAAGACTGAATACAAGTTTGCCTCACAAAAGTTCTATTTCTTTCCTATTACAAACAAACTAAAATCCATGCCTCATCTGCGGGACGGAGCATCTTTCAGGGATTTTCCATTAGCTGCAGTTCAATGAACATCTTCTGTCTGACAACTGCTGTTTGTACTTTGTGTTGTCACACACACACAAAAAAAAGCCAAAAATCGAGAAAGTGAGAGAAAAAAAAGTTAGTGTACGTTTTCTCAGCATGCAGAACTAATCTCAAATCTTTTCAGATAAAATGCTTTCAGAAGGTAAAGACTCCACGAAGCAGTTTGTGCACACTCCCTCACACACACACACACACACACACACACACACACACACACACACACACACACACACACACACACACACACACACACACACACACACACACACACACACACACACACACACACACACACACAGCGTTTTGCAGGCTTTGCACTCTGGAAGATACCAACATATTTGTCACAGATGACCGGTGAAGAGAGAAATCCGACCTCGACCTGAGCTGGGCTGAGTGTCAGCAGACAGACGCCTCTTCCACGGTGTGTGTCGAGCCAAGCGGCGCTTCCCGCAGAGCTGTTCGCGCAGCGGAAGAGCGACTCGGTGAGTTCGGCCACTTATTCAGCCCCCGACAGCCTTCCTGACTGCTTCGCCTCCGGCGCGGTCGTTCGCACCTCAGAGTGAAGCTCCGTACTTCCAGCGGCAGATCAACCCGTGGGGAGGCGCTGTCAGGCCAGGCAACAGGCGGCGTGTTTACGATGGGAAAGGCACCGGAGTGACCCTGACATCAATCCACAACAGCACAGGAATGAGGGGTTGTGGGGTAAAAAAAAAAAAAAAAGAAAACTAAACACCCTGTGACTAATAAGAGTACTATGACAAAAATGTATAACTGTATAAAGATGTGTGACTCGCATATGATGATCAAATGATACACATTTACCATGTGAAATCACAAAAAAGCTGTAAATTGAATTTTAAAACCAAGTCATCTCTTCATCACGGTGTTTACTTGGTGATATAGGCTCTTCTTTCCCCAAGGTTCCGTTGAAAAAAAGCAGGAAAAATGAGGAATCGCGTGAATTTAAGTGAGTTTTTATGGAGCGTTCCACGTCTCCAAAGCGCAGCGTCTATCAAATTGGGCCAGAGCTGGAGAAGTGATGAACTGCTGAGCGGATCGTGCTCCAGCAGGTTTCACTGATGCAGGTGTGGAGTGACAGCTGGCTCATTCGGTCTGATCCAACAGATGAGCAACCGCACTTCAAACTGGGGCCAGCGCTGAGCCTGATAGGTGTCAGGATGTTACTTAACCCCGCTGCTCCTCAGAGGACTGTGCTGGAGCCACGAAAACACAAACACACCACTCCTAACAAACCTGAGCTCATCTCGCCAGTCTGACCCAGTTTTGATGCACTTCCTGTTCTGTTCCAGCTCAGTTTAAGGCAGCCCTGTTTCGAGATAGCTTCTGTCTCGTCCTGGTGTTTCCTGTGTGTGTGACCGATCCACCTGTGTGTTATTCTGTTATAATCTCCTCATCTCGGATTAATAAAAGTCATGTGTCAGAATATTCAACATCATATCAAAAGCAAGCCTCCATGAACAGCTTGAGCTCAGTGGTCATAATGTTATGGCTGATCCAGGAAAAATGTCTCTTCCGCTCAGAGACCTGAGGTTAACAGATGCTGTGGTTGACTGAGGTGGAGGTTTGGAGTTTTGAGGAAAAGCAGAGAGTAAATGTTAGCAACCAAACATGTCTGAACTTTGTGCCCCCCCCCCCCCCCCCCCCCCCCCCCCGCTTCTTAGGTTTAATTGGTAATTGATAAGATGGGTGCTGGAGTTCCTTTGAACCACGCAGGACTAACGCGGGGCTTTAAGCCTTTAAGACTCGCTTGCCTCCACAGATCCGACTTGAGGCTTTGGGCACTGAAAGCTCCGACTGCGACTCCTAATGGCGTGGGGTCATCTGGCTCCCCGCTGGCCGCCTCCTCCGGTGATAATCAAGCTGTGACCGCTCTGTTAGCACCAACAGCAGATTAATCAGGCGGCCGCAGGCGCAAGTGCTGGCTGGCGTCTCCCCACTGGAGCCAAACACATTCAGTGCGTCTGCCTCTGTAACCCCGGTTTCAACATCTGGTGCTTTTCGGCTGATGCAGAACTCCACAGCCTTTAAAGTTTTGTTATATAGGCACTGTGTTCACCAGGAACTACAAACATGTCAATAAATGGAATGACGTATATCAAATAAGTCAGACTCCTTCTGCACGAAAATGTTTCAAGCCGAAACATCATTTTTGTGTTTTCATTTCACGTGACAACTTCTTGAAAACAGTCTCCATTTGCAGAGTGAAACACACACCCACAATCCAAACAAAGTTTTCCGGTGTTAAACCTTGTAAACAGGGATTTATTCTCTAACACAGATTATGAGAGCAGCTTTTGAAAGCCAAGGATCTCGCTCTAAGAAATCCCAAAGTTGCATATGTTCAACTATTTCTGAATAATAAGAAGTCAGCTGGAGAAAACTGCACAGCTGGATTATGTTTCTGTGCTTCACTTTGTTATAGTAATAGTTAAAATGTAAACAATAAAGAACAATATTGTTTCTAACATTGCAGTAGTTTGGAAATATTAAATGAGGAGTATTTATTATAGGGATATATTAAGGCGCTGGTCCATCAGGACCGTGAGCTGAAGCTGAAAACACTTTGTGTATCTCTTGACAGGACCTTGGCTATAAAGTGCTGATTGCAGACTGGATTATTATGCTGTGCTTGGCGGTCGCGAGCAGACTGCTGATTGTGAGAGTGCAGCGGGGAATTGTTTATGGATTTGTCAGCCAAGAAATCGTTTAAGTGTTTAAAGGTGTGCAGCCAGTCTTATTGGAGAATCCAATAAGAGCACCAAGTACTGAGAAGTGGAGTTAATGCGCAGCGTCCGATTATGTTTAGGGATAGAAGGACATGTTGGCCAGGGAATCCAGACCCAGTCCCTCCACATGTTCAAGTATTTCATTGCATTTTCAAGGTAGGTCGTTCCACAATGGCGACCTTCTGATCGAGCTTCGCTTTAGAAACTTACTTCACTGAAATTTTCGATCATTGGCTCAGTTAAGATCATGATGTCTCCAGTTCGTTCATCAGCTTTCTTCTTCAAGTGCACTTTTACAACACACCTTTGACATGGTTCGATACTACCGGGGCCTGACCGGCCTGTCACTTCCGATAGAGAAACGTCAGAGTCCCTGCACAGTGACAGGCCGGTCACGCCTCAGCAGCACTCGGCGGGATGAAGGACACGTCATACAAAACCACCAGACGACGCTTCTGATGAAGACGGAAGAACGCCGTCGAAACGTGTCAAAGGTGAAACCTGTTTCGGATGAAGAGAAGAAAGCAAAACACTTCTGCTTCTTGGGGATTGATCCAGTAACAATATATGACAAAGACTCGCTCGGTCTGATCAAACAGCAATTTTCCAACAATCCCGAGGCACAGCGGTAATGTGGCTGTAAAACAGAGCGACGGCGCAGCAGCGCTGGGTGTCTGTTGCTGTGCAAACTGGAAGAATGAGAGCATTTTTCTGAAACCTCACTGTGGAAAAGTGTCTGTCCAGGAGGGGATTGTGGCTCGATGGTGAACCGAGCAGCTGAAGACCTGAGAGCACCAGAAAACTGGTTCGACGAAGAACAGCCTGAGAACAAGGTGGAAACAAGGAAATCTGCAGGAGCTTCAGAATGGAGACAATATTCCTCATCAGCCCACATCCAGATGTCATTTAGATCAGCTGCAATATGTTCTGTTAAAAAAACCAAACAAAAAAAAAAAATCATGTTACAGCTGTGCATGTAGCGAAAGTGTGAAAATGAGCTGCTTATTAATCCCGCTCTGCAAATGTTCTTTATGTAATCAAAATCAGCTGTAGGGTTTTTTTTTTAAGTGTGGCTCAAAATGGAGGTGTGTACAATCCAACAACATCCACAAACTTGAAAATGTGTGAATTTTCAGCTGATTGAATGAAGTGGTATGGTTCTGGATTTTGAGCCAGGTTTGAAGGATCCAAAACGATTTTTTTTATCAAATCATCATCAATCAAATCAACCCAACTCCATCGTCCGCCGGTCAGGCCTGGATTTCTTGGGATTACCGCGTGGCTGAGGTCTGGACATCTGACGCTTCGTAACGAAGTCAGGTTATTAGATTCCTTTGATTCTCGCTCCGTACCGTCGCCACCCCCACCCCTCTCAGCCCCCTCCGCCTGCCAGCTGGAGGACCCTGGCAGAAGAAACGCTGGAGACACGCCCACAGGACCAGTGTGTCATTCAACCTAAGTTACACAATCAGTCAATCCAGAGCTGCAAATGGAGACGGACAGCAATACAGATCCTTGATATTGACTGACACGGCAGTAATTGTGTAGAATTCTCAAATGATCACAGTTTGCTTGAGTTCAGGAAGAAAAAGAGTTCTTCAGATAACTATCGACTGTCTTCCTTCTCCTGCGATAATGGTTGTTTTTCCACAAGCTTGACCGAAAATTACTAACGTCCTATTTACACAACATGTTCAAGTGAAAACGGAAAACTTCCATTGTGTTTTGTTTCCACAGCAGTGGTGCTGGGAGCCAGTGAAAACACAGCTCCAACGGTGGGACTTGAAATGGGACTCGAGAATGCTCTGCGTCAATCTCCGTGCAAATGCAAAATGCAACTTTTTCAAAAAGCTCCGATTCAGCCTGTTTTGTGGAAACAGACATCATCGTCAAAACTCTGCAGAGTAAATGTGAAACCAAACAGAAACGATGCCACGTTGCAGTACGACCGCGGCCGATATGGTAACTGATGCAATGCAAACAATATTTTACCCAAGAGCTCGTTTGATAACCGAAGGCAGCTCCAGCTGTTTGAAACATCACCGGTAAACAAACGGAGCTTGGAAATGGATGAAGTGCTCCTCATATTTATCTATCAGTCACAACGGGATAGCAGAACTTCCAGTTTGTGTCAGTAACCCCGGCTCTCTGTCTCTCCACCAGCCACATCACATTACTCCTGCCTTCACTTCCACAACCCTGCTGTCAACCTAACAGACGACAGCGATACTCGGTATTCAGCAAGGCCGTTATTTTTATCAGGAGTGTGAATACGCTTTTTTTTTTTTTTTTTTGTAAACTGCTGCTTGAGCAATTGTGGCAGGTTTTGTTTTAAAGACTAAATTGAACTTTGTCTGAGAGGATGTGGGAAACGGGGGTCACTACAGACAATAAAGAGGATCGTCTTCTCCTTTTCTGGCTGATATCCACCGGACTTGCCATGCACACTGAGGGTTAAGGGTCACTGTGGACATCTGGGGTTCTCTTAAGCCTTCGGCTGAGAGTGAAGTCATTCCGCTTGTTATTTTATCAGCTCCCCTGCCGTCCTCCCACCTCTTGGATGTTGTGTTCATTGCTAAGCAGCCCAGCCATCGATCCCAGAGGCAGACTCAACAGAGAGGAGACTTAGACTACAAAGCAGAGCAGGAGGCTTCAGAACTCAGTTCTGAGTTTGACCCCGACCCCTCGAAAACCACTACAAAGCTAAATTAAGGTCACGACAAGAGGTTTTTCTCACTGAAACTAAAACTACTGAAAATGGGATTGAGTCTAGCTAAAATATTGACTTGGGATGGTCTAATCTAAAGATACAGGCTCTGAATACTGAGATCCTTTGCAAAGCCCTGCTGAATTGCATGCTCACACTAATAAATTGCACTTTTAGCGCGCATGTATGTTGTGGGTGATCGAGCGAGAACAATACCTGGAGTGGCATTATGGACAAAGGGCATTCATTAGGCCCTGTTCACATGAGAACAATTTGCTGGAAAATGCAGTTTCTTTGTTGAAGTTTGCGAGAGATTGAAAGGAGAGAAAAACACAACATGGGAAGTGATCTATCACAAGGTCAGAGCTGCGGAAAGAAGGAGAGCAACGAGACATGCAGATAAAGATGGTACTTTCTAGAAAGAAGTGTAACACAGGAAGTAAAATAACCAGAAACCTCCTGGTGCAAAACACGGTGAAATATCCAAGTGTCAGCGTCTATGAACATGAATCTGAAAACATCAACCAGCACAGAAAGCATGAAAGCACTACATTTCATGTGTTTTGAAGCCCAGTCCAGTAGAAAACCCTTCAAATGTGGACTCACATGTTGCCATGACAATCTGCAACACCAACCTCCTGCTAGCTTTGAGATGGCAGGAAACCTTGGGATCCCAGCGCCCATTTAGTTATTCATCTGCGGGCACTCAGGACTCATTGTATGATCTAATCCTGATGCCGTCTTTGTGTCATTGGAGGGCTGGACTTCACAATAAAAACCTAACACACACCACGAAGCAGCATCAGAGACTTGAAATCGTGGACCTTTGTCCTGCCGCTCAGTCTTGAGCCGTCCTCTGACCTCCGTCCAACAACTGACCTCAATCTAGCAGCAAGTAGAGCTTTAATTGGCTCTGCCAAGATCACCCAGCTCCTCATTCACAGGCTGAACAGCAGCGAACAGTGAGTCAAAGGTTTAGGACACAAACGCCTCCCATGATAAACAGAAGACAGAGAAAGAACTCGAAATATCATGATAAAAAACTGGTTTGATGAGATTGTCTAGAAAGAGCAACAAAGGCTGTTTCTTCTTGTTTTAAACAGCAGATCGGCCACACTTTGGCTCCGTTTACACAATAATGTTCCAAAAGAAAGCACCTCGTTTTAGCTTTTTTGTTTCAGGATTTTGAAAATGACGTGCTGAAAGGCCACAAGTTTCCTTTACCTTGCCGACGTACTGCGGTTCAGAGCCCATATACTCCTCCAGGACGAAGAACTGGTTCCACACCCAGCCTCTCTTGATCCGCTGAACTCTTGACCTGCCATGTCTCCTGCGCCTCGCCGTGCTCTCTGAAGACGCGGCGCCGCTGGCGGACCTCCTCATGCCGCGGCTTCCCGCCGCTCCCCTGGACGACGTCACCTGCTCGCCGTCCGCTCTGCTCTGGAGTGACGTCTGAGGCGACGTTTGGAAGCTGCAGTCCCACAGCAAACAGGAGCCCACCACAAACAGAAGGACATATTTCCTTGTGATCATCAGGGAGCGTCGTCGAATGGGTTAAATACGTGTCGTTTGAAAGGAAGAATAGTGGTGGAAAAGTTCAGGAGCAGTTTATTTCCAGGGTGGAAGCAGACAAACATCCAAAGCTGGGTCTGCTCGGCCAGTGAGCATCAAACACGGAGGTGGAATCCCAACGTCTTCCCAAGCATTGACCAGGTAATCTGCTAATATGCTGCAGGGAAGGAGCTGCTGAAAATCATCATGTTGAGTGCTGGGATGAGACTTATTGATTCCCTCAGAGAGATTGAAAGTGAAATGTCTTCGGTTGTCATTGGTTCCGTCAGATCAGCTTGAATCAGGACTTTCCTCACTTGGTGTGTGTTGATTCTCACCATAAACACCTAAAAACGAGAACATGGAGAAAACGTGAGTGAATATTGTTCAGTTACTTGAAAAACAGAATTTTCCAGAACATTTGAAATATTTTGTATAATAAAAACAACATTAAAATGCAAATAATGCAAACCATTTGACACCTCCGTTTAATAAATCACGCACACATAAAACCCATTACTAGTATTGAGCCACTTTTAAAGTGAAACTATGTTTTAATACCTTCATATTTTGGACTCAGTCAGCACAACTGTTCAAGGTTCAAACGTTTTTCTGTGGATGTTCAGTATAATAGGATTCCATCAGTTCATCACTCTGGGATTTCTGTGAACAACAGGAACGTCAGGCCTCATTTACACTAACATTTTTGCATTTTAATTGGATAATTGTTGTGTAAACGAAGCCTAAATCACCTTTGTGTCTGTTTGGCCTGTGATGGATAAACTCTGCTTTTTGCCATGTGTAGGGTCAAGAATCATCCAATCACAAGTTTAATAAATCAAGTCCTGAAAAAGAGTGGATGACGAATAGATAGATGACAAATAGAGAGATCAAAGAGATGAAGATCTGACATTTAGTCTTACAGAAGAGAAAATTCTCACAGCGTTTCATTAGATCCCATCAGCTTGAAGCTGCTCATGTGATCTCGTTATGCAGCCACTCCAGGAAGCGCTTCATGCAATGCTGCCTCTCTGACACCACTCTCATGTACGCTGGACGTCTGGAGCTGTTGCGAACTGCTTACTGGGTCTGATCGGCTGCCATCACTGTCACCCGCTCATCAGGCGAGAGAGCAACGATCCCAAATCAGATCACGGGACTCTAATTAGAAAAAGGCTTTAGCCCGGGACGTTGGCAGCCTTGGTGGATTAGAGTGACAGTCGATGCACGTGCGCAAGTTGATGAATTTGCCTTTTCGGGGCATCGGAGACCTCGTCATTCGTCTGACTTGTGAGGGTGAACTGTGTTGAATTGGATTTTCATTCCACTGCTATACCTTCTAATCTGACTCCAAGAGCCAGCCGTAAAAAAAAAGAAAAAAAACTTCAACATAATTAAAAGGAAGTATCCTTCAGTCTCTCATTCCTGGTTTCATCAGTGTCCCATGAGCAGACTCTACCCACACCACCACCAGCTGAAATAGATGCTGTGTGGCTGCATTGAAAAATTGGTGAGGAGGCCATCATTTACCCTTCAGCCGAAGAGAACAACGACAATTTCTCTTCCAAACCATCGATCCCTCGATGGCCATAAGGAGACACTCTGGTCCAATTGTTCAAAGTGTTCCAATAAAGGGAAGAAGAGGCCTTGCCACTCCGTATTGGCTGATTTCAGAAGTACTTGTGATGATAAAAGCCACAGAGTGTAACGATTTAAAAGTAATCCAAATCTGCATTCTTTATCCATGAACTATCAGGCAAAGCACAGAGAAATAGTATTGCATTTATGTAACACCAAGATCAGCACCAAGTAAAAACCGAGGAGGATTTCATAGCTTTGGGTAGAGGAGCAGATGTTACGAGTCCTTAAATGTCCTCTTAAGGCCACGACCGCTGCAAATTCCATCACTTTCACGGGAAAACATGCGGTTGACACAAAATCCAATCTGAGTCCTGCCTGATTACCTCAAACAGACCGACATGATGACTGCGCCAACATTTCACTTCACTCAGAATGAGGAAGCTTCAGCTGAACCTTCTGAGTGAATGAGGCATCAGACTGACCCACACAGCGCCGACACAAAGAAAACTTTACAATATAACTCGTTGCTTTAAGTCATGAGAAGCAGTATCTGGGTGTTGTTATCCTCGTGATTTCCATTTCTTTTAACCAAAGGTTTCCACTGATCAGGGATCTGAGTTAATTCAAGTATATACACCCACAAACAATGCTAACTGGAGATAAATAACAGTGGATAGATTAAAACAAACGAAGGCCCCTGGGTTGGAGTCCCATAAATGATTCCAGTGTTTAACAGGTCAGGAGGCCTGTTCAATACATCCCATAAAGTCCTGAGGTAAAGTCTGAGACTGCTTCTTTTAATGTATTTCATAGTCTAAATCTCTTAAGATTAAGATTCTTAGCCACTTTGTTTGAATGTTATTCTCTGTAACGCACTGTGAATTGCCTTGCATCTAATTGGTGCTGTTGAATAAATTTGCCTCGCCATTCTTTTGAATTTATTATTGATTTTTTTTTCTTTTTTTTGTGTGTGTGTATGTGTAACAATACAACTAAAATAGAACATGCAATTAAAAATGTCCATGGAAGCCCAGTCTCCATCTGTCTCCATCTTTCTTCTGATCACTCTGTGGAGCTCGTCCCAGTTAATGATGCGCCGAGGCAGGGTGCCACTGCACCACAGGACGGGCTTCAAACACACACTTCTGGACTATGAGAGGAAACATGACCAACATGGAAAGGTCAGAAAGTCTGGAATCGATCTGGGGATATCCTCAGAGTCAGCCAAGAGTGCTAACCACACCTCATTTCCAGACAAACACATCAAAGAAAAACTAAGTCTGTCAAATAAGACAGAAAGAAAATCATAATAGGATTGTTGTCGCAGAAGCAGAAGAATGATGCTGCATCTGCTTAAAGTCAAACATACGGCCCATGATAACTCCCATTTCAGCTCGTACATTAACCTTCAAAAGAAAAGAAGACACTACTGTCCACCAATCAATTAAGTTTAGCTCATATATTTTCCTCTGGAGGTTTCAGTAGGAGAAGAGTTATTAATGCTGCATGGAGTCCCAGTACTGAATACCAGATATGAACAACGCCTGCAGCTGAGGGATCTAATGTGGTGTGAAACTAGTGACCTTAAAGCCAGTGAAAGAACCACGGCATGATAGATGGCACTGCTTTGGAGAAAAACAAAAAAACCTTGGGTTTTCTGAAAACAGCGTCAAATGAGAGTATTTTCAGGATGCACTGACAATGTTTTTTTGGTTTTGCAGCAAAGAAAACACTTTGTGGTTGTCAACACTTTGGCCCAAACGATAGAAAATGAGGCTGTAATATGTTACCCCCGCACATGATTAAGTATCAAACAAATGGTTGGAATTTCAAAGAAAACACTGACTTTATTTCTTTATTTCAGCAATATGAAGGCCAATCGTTTTTCACGCCAGTTAGATGCTCCTAATTTTGAATACCTGTAACATCTTGACATACAGTTTGTAAGAGTTGTATCACTTATGATTTTGCACTAAACCATATTTAAAATTATGCTTAGAAATCAGATCAATAGTTTTGGTTTGTCTTTTAGTCATGATTGCATCTCGACAGTGTAAAGGGTAACTGTTAAAAGGCTTCCCACACTTCAGAGACCACTGGTCGAAACTGAACGCCGCCACGAGCTGTGGATACCCGACTCCACCTGCAGCTGATTCGTCTCCAACAACCGGATTGTGTCTCGCAGAAATGCGCTCCCTTTACGCGCAGCAGCATTTTTAGAATGTCAGGTGGGCAAAATGAAGAAGGATGGGTTGAAAAATACGACTTATTTATGTGAACAAATCCCTGGTCTCTCTGCAGGTCATGAGGAGCACTCCAGTGCTCCGTGCACATCACACGGCCGCACGGCCACGGATCAGCGCACCCTGCAACCAGAGACGCTGGGGAAAAAAAAAAACGTCTCATGGGAGGTTTTTGTGTAGTCAAGTGTGTGTGTGTGTGTGTGTGAGTCTATTGGCTGGGGAGCCTTTAGCCCAGTCATGCACATAACCTGACAAAGTATTACAATAACTTTTAGAGGAAAATCAATGTGGACTGGTGCTTGGCTGTGGATAACCCAGTTGCTTGTGTCTGTGAACCGGAACTCTGCAGTCCTATTGGCTGCGCCGCGATTACACTTCCGCCGCACATCCGAGTGTAGTCTTCCTCGTGTGTGCCGTAGCCCAGGATCCTCTCCTCTCCTCTCCATCTGGCGAGCAGTAACATCTTTGTTTATGTGGCCGTCCGTATCTCACGGCGGAGTGTAGGAGGAAAGCCGCTCTCTGTGGGCGCTTGTCAGATGGATTTTCGTTGAATGTTTTCGTTGCGACTGAGCCTGCGAGCATCCCCTGTTGATTCGGCTCTTCTTAGTTTACTATTGATTTCTCTGCCTCGCCGTCCGAACGCTGAAATACAGCGCAGCACTTTGGTGTTTCATCTCTCTTTCAGGTATAAAGTCTCCTGAATCACCCGGGCGGAACAGACAGCTCTAAACTTTATAGAGTCGCCTACCAGTCACACTAGAGACGTTTAATACTTACAAGAGGCTTGCAAGGTCTTTAGTAAAACTTCACAAAGAAAGTCGAGGCAGACTTGAAAAGCTCACTGCTGGAGTCCAATCTACAATAATCTTGTCCAAAAGGAAGCTATGTAAGATTTCTTCTATATAAACGTGAATGGTGAAAATAGACATTTTGAATTCTGGGATTATGAATAATCCATTCATTTTCAATATAGGTTCATATGTTTTGTAATGGATATATATAGCTTTATGAGGACTGTAAAACATTCCATCCTGCTTTCATCAATCATATCAACCCAGCATTTTTGGAACTGGAGCTTCAAAGAACAGTCTGGTGAAAGTTTGTGGGGTTTGTCAGACTAAACTTGAGGATTCCTGCAGTGCTCCTGTTATATGCAAATGAGGGGGGGAAAACCTGAATGTAAATAAGGAAAATAACCTCAATACATCACAAACACACACACACACACTTCAGCCCTGACAAGAGTCTGGAGAGGCTGATGAAGATACTGCGGCGCTGCCTTGTTTACTGAGGTGTGCTGACGGGGCATGAATGGAGCAGAGAAATGCCAGTCGGAGTAAGCTGCTCCGACTTTTCTGAAGTGAAACCTCTCAGTCAAACGGACAGGTGTCTCCTGCAATATTCCATGCACCACTTGCCTCTAACTATCTAATTAGCCAATGGCGCATTAAAGGTGCCACCCGGGAAAGAGCAAAGGAAAGACAGGTTGCCCGGTCTACCGAGAGTCTGAAATGAGAAATTAGCATCCAGGCATTCCAAGAACTGCTGGGACTCCAGAGAAAGTGGACATTTCATGGAGTTGGGCGCACTAATGCAACATTTAGGTGGTACAAGACTGATTCTGAAACACTAAGATCATGCATGACGCATGCCAAGGGGCACGCTCATGCCGTTCACTCTGCTTGCATGCAGAGGCTGTGCCGAGGTGGTTCGCATTAACGCTTCGCCTTCATGAATCATCTGAGCAAAGAGGATGAATTAGGCTTCAACGCACTCGATAAGTCCTCCTATCGGTTCTTGGTATTGGCAGTGCTCGTCCTTTAAAAAGGTACTACTGATGGATCTCGAGCATCTGTGTTCCTTTGCACGGAGCTCCAACATTTCCAAAATGAAATCCATGATTTCATAAATTTGCAACACTGAAATGAGTCAAAAGCACAAGACTGACTTCACAAGACTAAACAACAGTTCCTCACAGGAAGCAGGACATGAACGCACCATAGTGATGATACAATGGTATGTAACAGAATCTGAAAATCTAAACCACACAAAAACATGCAGTTTGCATTTTCCCATGGGCTAATGCCCTTCTTCATCTTCAGTCAGGTTCAGTTCAGTCTCAATGATAACCAGGTTAACATTACACATTGCAAAACATACAGGTGGAAGATAAAACGATGAGTTTAATAATATTTTAAAAGTTTAAATGAAGTGAAAGAACTGCAGTGTTATGTCTTTTGGTTTATAGTCAGATTTTTAGTTAATTGTTGTAATGAACTTTGGCCATTTGTTAGGTTTTATTGTTGCCTTTTGCTTCTTTGCGTTCTTCTCTTACTGAGCCAGTGTCAGACTAGACTCTGAATCAGATTAGATTTTGAGTCATTGCACTGTGATTATACTACCCAGTATCCTACTAACAGTTGTTTCAAAATGCCTTGTATTTCTGTATGCATGTATTTTTGCATTATTATTTTATTTATTAGAGATCGGATCCCCGTTAGTTGTCACCAGGGTGACAACTAGTCTTCCTGGGATCTGAGACTACTTAAACAATCAGAAAATGTAAAAGTACACAGGAATAAAATACAAAGATAATGAACAGAATACACATAATAAAACAATCATAAGAAGCAATACATAAAGCCAATAGAACAGAAAAAAGTAAAAGTTAAAATAAATGTATATTCACTGTCTATTATAACCAAAGGGTGATTTATCGTGTTTTTCACAGTCACAGCACACTAGCGCAGTCACCTTGTAGTGAACGAGTGAGCAAAAAGCATCAGCGAGGGTTAATGAATGCTGCACAGGACTGACTCAAACCCGAGCGCCGCGGTTCAGCTCTGCTAGTCCTGCACCATGAGCGTTGGCTGATCAGTCCATAAATCACCCCATCAAGACCAAAAGATGTCAGATTATGAAGTACGTTCTGACAACCAGCCTTAACGTCTTCATCCGCCGCCTGAGAAGATGAAAAATGAGTGGTTGAGTTTCAAAACGCTAAATCAGAAGTGATGAATTGTTACTGAACAAGATACTTTAAACTGCAGCTGCCCTTTGGTTCTTATTATTACTTTCCACTCGTTCAGAAATAGTCCGCTCCCAGTTGATCTCGCTGCAGCTTGATTTATGATGCTACCAGCTGACCTTGTTTTTTTTTTTTTTTTTTCTTTGAGTCCCTCATTATGCAGAACATTCTGTAGATCACAGTGTGGTTGTATGTCATATATATGCTGTTGATGCATTACAATGAGCTGCAGCGGATTCAAGAACCGAACCTCATCTTTCCCATCGCTCATTCCTTACGCTCACCTGCCAACACACTCCCATCACACTAACGCACAAAGGAGCGACGCGCTCCGGCTCCGGCAGCGTTCACTTCACTCTACATAACATGGAGGCAGCCGTGGAGCGAGATCGCTTTGGTAATGCAAGGTCTGCGCTCAAAAGAGCCACGTGGTGGCTCAGTGAGGACACCCCAGAAGTCCCCACGAGGGAGGCATGTGTCTCCACCTCCCACCATAGCTCTATCAGCCCCCTCCGCCCCCCTCTGAGTCTCCGGATGATGCCCAGAGCCTCTTTGAGGCTAACCGAAACTCCCCGTTCCCCACCTCTCTGAACTCCTCCCATGACAGGGATTGTTCCTCTGCTGCAGCTGTGGCCCTTTGAGCCGGCTGACTCCACGATCCCAGCCTCGAAAGGACACCATGAGAGGACCTCCACCTCAGGTGGGGGGTGAAATCCTTCCTTATAGGGTTTTTTAGTCTTTTCCAGCATATCCTCGCTGGGTCCGCTGGGTCTGACCCACAGTCTTCACAGTCAACACTGTGTGCAGGTGAGCCCTAACAGGTGAGAGATCTATTAAAGTCCTGCACCGTCTCACACTGCACCACTGCCTTCAACATCACTTTGTGAATAAATAAACACAGCTGATTCGCTGCACTTTTCCTTTAGTTTTTTTACTTCTCATCTTTTCACTTTGCTTTTTGTGACATTTTGCTTTGGACTCATTTGTTAGAGCGAATAAACTGCCTTCAAGACTCCAGTTCCTGTCTGTTTTACTCTGCTTCATCTTTTTTTCTGTCCTCTGGTTTTACACATCAAACACCGGAGGGATTAATGGATTTTTTGGGGGTTTTGATTAAAGTATTTAGTTTAGTTTTAATTAGTTCCAATTGTTTGCACATTTTGAAATAGTTGAATATATTTACTAACAGATTCATCAAACACTTCTCTTGTTTATATGATTTCTTTTTAACATTTCTCAAAATTTATTGGAAAAATCATAAGTAGCTCCTACCCCTCCTTTGAAAACAGAAATCAGTAAATTAAAATAAAAACCTCATGTGAAGTTGCGGCTGTGTTTGGAGGATTATGAAGAGCTTTGTGTCATTTTCCAGCCATGTAAGATCTCCCGTCTGTAAACCGCTGCAAAAACAATTCAGTGAATTAAGTCAAAACTGTAAAATTGACTCTATTCTTCACATCAGATTGTTGGAATCCCTCCAGTACCTGTGTGTACCAGCGGACTCCAGGGTGTGAGTGTGACTGCAGTGCTGTGGGAGCCGCGGTATCTCGGCCCACGTTCACCGCTCTGATCCTTAAACACCCGGACAGCAGTCACACTAATTCAAGCTCAGCAGCCGCCTGCGAAGCCACAACAACAATTTTTTTTTTACTTTTTAGCAGGGACACAACACAAAGAGAGGCTTGTGCACGTGTGTGAGCGTGCACGCATGTGCATACATATATATAAGTGTTGACACAAAGTCTCCTCAGAAATTGCAGCTGCTTTGTGATCTTTGCTGCATATTTCATCCCAGTCTATATTTAGATGGTGCTCACAGTTTAACACGTCTTCACACTCCGGCGTGTGTGTTTCGCACTACTACAACAACGGGCCCTTCTTTTTTTTTTCCCCAGAAAACAACATTTCTTCACATGTAGGTTACCTCCTGCTGTTGCCAAGACACGACTACAGATGCTGCTGGGCAGGTAGTACAAACAATCACCAGCTGAAACACGCTGCGCGGCGCGGCCTGCAGGAGGCGATGCGGTGGGTAACTTCCACCACGAGCCCGGACCGGTAAGGTTGCGGTGTCGTCTCATTGTTATTCGCCAAATACATGGTCATCCATCTTTGCCTTTATCTGTCAATGTTAAACAATACAGCTAAGGTGAAAGTCAACCTTTCATGGAAACAAACCAACATGAAAAGAAAATAACTGAGTGTGCTGTGCAGACACCGTGGGCTCATATCCAAGCAGCGGATATTGGTATTCACCCAAAACAGACATGGGAAATGTCTCGGTGTTAGAAAAGAAACAGAGGGCCTGACCTGACGGCACAGTGGCTGCAGTCGTAATGCGCACATCAATGGATTATACAGTATCGAGAATTAAAGAGAAAATGTACTTTTAGGGAAGGAAATAGCAGTAATAAGCTTGGATCATGACATTTGTAGAAGTCTCTGCAACGCAGCATTTAAGAGATTTAGATAATTGAATTGCAAATAGGCCACCGGGGTCATATTCTGCAGTTAACACAAATTGGCAAAAGAAACTAGTGGAAACAATTGTGTCCTCTGCCACTTAGCGATGCTGGTGTGTGTACCCAGAGCGCTGGGCCACACTGGCTGTGCCCTTCAGATAAGACGTGTTTATTCATTACCATACCGGTCAGGGTTAGTGGTGTTGCACTTTAAAAACATTTAGTGACTGAAAAAATGAATGCGGAACAAAGTTGTTGATCCAAATCTACGGGGACATTACGACCAGCTGCATGGTCTGGGGCGGGACCTCCATGAGACCATCATCATGAGACCTGTCTGGGAACATGAAGGTTTCTGACAGCGACGTTCCTCCCACTGAGCAGCAACATTGCGGCACCCCCGACTCGAACCAGGGTTTGAATACCACAATCTGTAAATCTGTGCTCACTTTTTCTCTCAAACCCCGACTGGAACCGCACAAAGCCTCCATCTTTGACTCTTGACTCTACAAGTGTTTCTTCTTGATGACTACAGATGTTTCTAATTATGAGCTCAATAAGGCAATATTTGTGAAAGACAACTGATTTAATTTCAACGTCTCCTCCTCCGTCTGCATGAGGCTTTTCAGTTCTTACTTTGTCTAAAAGCATATCCAATCTGTGCCGCACAAGAGAGAAAAACTGGGAGTTTGGTCACGTTACACTGAGTGTAAATGCAGCCTGAGACTTCTCACTCATTCAAGCAGAAATCACTTCATTAGCATTTGATGGCTGAATATGAAATGTCAAAGATATTAGAGTTTGGCACAAGCAGTCACTCATACATCAGCCGTGTCTGCTCACTATCTCCCCTGTCTTTAAAATTCACTTCATGCTGATATTTCAGACCCTTCTAATACATTTTTAAAGCAACATGAGATGGGAAATAAAAAATATTTTACCAACCTTCAAAAGAAGGCATCAGTTTTATTCGTTAGAGGCGAAGGGACGACGTTCCCCGGGAGGATTTAATCTTTAACTTCTTCATTTAAAGATTTATTGTGAATGTAGTCGAGACAAAATACAATTAAAAAGTAAGCTTTTCTGTGAAACCATGAGATTTACAGTGATGGAACTCATAGATAACATTGGCAGGAGAAGAACCGCCACAGCTGATGGAGCTCAACCGCTCTTAGCAATAATAGGAGACGTCCACCATGCCTATGGAAAAAGTGATGGATTAGATCAGGAGCGTCACAGTTCAGTCCAGGCCACAAACAGCCCAGTTTTATCCTGAGAGGGCCGGACGGGCAAAATAGTACCGAATGAACCAATTTAAAACTGCAGTGCAGAGTAGAGGTGATAAAAATGTCTAGATTTTCTTAAAAAAAGAAACACTCACTGGCAAAAATGACAACAACGTCAACACAAAGCCAATTCTAATGAAACCTTCTGCTGTAAAACACAGTGAAAAGTCAAAATAACTTCTTGCGGCCTGGTTTTGGCCCACAGACCCTATGTTTGACACCACTGGATTAGACGATATAAAATATAAATACTTAATTAAATGCCAAGATTGGCATACTAATTCCAGTGAAGGTGTTCAGGTTTATAGTTTCCAATGCTTCCAAGCCAGTTGGAAGTTTCTATTAATTACTTTCATTACATTGAGCTTTCATTCAATAACGATTGATTTTTGCAAACAGAATCTCGGCTTCATTAGACGTAAAAACAAACAATTAAGCCGCTGAGGAGCGAACCCTTGCGAGCAGGAGGGAGAGCGATCAGTGTGCAGAGGGAGGGGTCGGGGGGGGGAACAGGTGCAAATCCCAGAAAACCCAGAAGTCATCAATCTTCCAGTGAGGTGGAACAAGGCGGGCAGCCCCAGTCAGAGCCACACAGCGACTGTCCACAGCGCTCATTTCCATCTCTCACCAGCACTTCCCTCGCAGTGGCAAAAGCAATTTTATATGGACTATAGATAATATGATTTATTTATGTATTCATGGTTTGCCCCATTGTGTTGAATCCATGATTTGAAATTGATTTTTTTAGGCCTTCTGGTTTCCACAGACGTTGTCGATGGTGGTTTTTCGTACGTGAAGGGCAAACAGCTCCAGAGCACCTGCTTAATATTCACATTCTCTCATGTGTTCATCATTGAAGTGTAAATTGCTGTTTGTTGCTCGTGCTGAATTGACACTTTATTATAGGCAAATGTAGAGCTGCATTACTGCAAAGCACAACAAGCTTATTTATCCAACATAATCTGTCACATGTCGACATTTTGTGTCAGATTAAGGCTCCGTTTTCCCCGAAATAGCAGAGACACTGAAAGCGACGTGGTTTTCATGTCGATTATGTTGATTCAAATACAAAACCACCCAGTCCCAGGAGGATATGGGCTGGCAGCCATGACTCTGAAGGCTGCCACTGCCGTTATTATCCCTTTATTCACGCATTAATGGACACTTCAGTCTTTCTTACAGACATAGATAACTAAGGCGATGTGATTAATTCAAATAATGACAGCTTGGTAAGAAGCAGCGTTTTTTCAATGAACAGTCTTCGATGCTGACTCATCAAAATTGTGAACAACTGCTTATAAATAGGAAGCCTGTGTAAAGCCTCTCCAGACTGCTGAAGTAGTGAAAATATGTTGAATACCATTTAAATATCACATTAGGAATCATTTTTCTGGTAGATCGAGGGTCCATCATCACCGCTACATGTTTAGCATTGAGATGATAGCAGAAAGTCAAATTATTTTGTTGCACATTTTTGTCGTCAGCCGTGCTCTTACTCATGCTTCCATCCCCCAGGGTTTGTTCCCTGCAGCACACATGGTGGCCATATTGAGTGAGGACTCACTCCACCTCTTTAAAAGGTTAAATAATGTTTGTTAAGGGCTGCAAATAGTACATCAGTTCCACACTGTCACATTTTCAAAAAAGTTATCTGTGAATCTCGAGCTGCTGATGGCTAGTCCAGATCAGACAACAGTAAACTGAGCGGGAGACAAGTGTGACGTCTATAAATGGAAATATTTATGTCTGGACGCCTTTCCAGAAGGTTGAATTACACTGCGTTCCTGTTGCCTCAGGACTTGTAATCCCCAGCATTTTGCAGAGTTACAGAAGAGAAGCAGTAAAAGATCCACTTGATGGTAAAGTCGGACGGCTTCCAGCTCCGAGCACCCCGAGACGTCACGGTGAGACACGTTAGCATCGCTGCTGTTCTACAAAACTGTGACGTTTTCCCTCCTTTCTCCTTCCATTTCCAGACTTGTGAGGACAGCTTGGCTACAATGACCGAGCGTGTGAAGTCATGCTGCTCTTCTGGGATTAAAATGACGGATGAAATGAGTGATCCTCAGAAACAGTTGCCGTCTGACTGTCAGCACAGTGATCAATGGAGTGCTGCAGCTGCTGACTACCGATGGTGACGACTGCCGTGCACGGTGTTTAACCACCACTGGGAGCAATTTGGGGTTTCACGTCTTCGTTAAGACTAGCAACTCGTTAAGGAAATATTCTACCTTGACTGGGATTGCCTCCAGAAAACTCAACTGGGAAACAGATGAATACTTGGATAGGAGGCATAGAATATCGACTGATGTCTTGCTGTAGGCCAGTTTGCCATATGAACAAGATGGGGGACTGTTTAGTGCCAAAGATAGGGAGTCAGGATTTTGTCAAATAAAAGGATGTTTATTTAGTTTTACTTAGAGTCGCAGAGAATACAAGCACAAGTCAGCTGACTGAGAGCAAGGCAGCAAGTCTGAGCAGAACTCTACTGAACTCTGTCAATCCTGGCATCTGAATCAGAGTTCACGATAAACTCATAAACTCATAAACTCACCTGCTGTCAGGACTGCTTGACAATCCCAAAACCTAAACACTCCATATTAACACGAAACAGAGATTGTAGTAACTGAACCCAGGTGACAACTAACCAGTCAACGAACAACCAGTGAAGAGGAAGATGCAGCCGTTATGACCAAAAAAGTCTTTGTTGCTTTAACAGTGTTTATTATAGCAAACTGTTCCTAGTATTTAACATCCAAAAGTAATGGTGTTACAGTGATGTGTGGCTCAATAAAGCCTTATTTGAAATAATGGAACTGGAATATAGAATAGCTAACAAGGATTTACACTCTGGGGTTTTTCTAGAGAGTGTTCCCTAAGATTAGCCCCCTCCTCCTCTCATATAGGTCTGTTCCCAGATGGTGAATCATATCTTTACTCCATTCAACCATTGGTGCTTTAGGACCTGCCCATTAAAGGTGCATTTATGTGTTCTGACAGAGACCACCTCCCGAGACTCACATATTGCTGCTGAAGGTGAATTTGCACATGTGGCCACAGCCTATTACAAGAACGTCTTTGTCTAGCATAATTAATTCCATTAGAAGAAAAACGAAGAAGAAGAAAAAAAACCCCCACCTCAGTGTTCCCCTCTCACAGGAGGCCAAACACTGCTGAATTAGCAGCAGCGATGCTTCTATTCACAACTGGTTGATACAAAGGTTATTGAATTCAACAGTCAGCAGAATGTTTCGGTCTGTTTCACATTGAGGTGTGTTGTCTGGGTAAAATATGACAAACACTGTTATGTTTCATTACATCATGTGTAGCTTTGTACAAGTCTGGCATCTGGATGTGTCACATTGAGGTTCACTCAAATCAATCTACTGTTGGGGTTCCAGGATTTGGAGTTTTCCTGATTCCTCATAATCATATAAACGGTAGAAAAATCGTAGTCATAACATCACACGACCAGGCTAATCAGATATATGTTTATAGTCCATCAAGGCACGAATTCCACAGCAACTCTGCAGATAAGTTGGGAATCTGGCACTAAAATGTTAGAAGTTATGAGACTGGGCCTGTGTGATTGTCCAGTATTTACCTTGAGGAACTCGAACGAGATCAGGAGATCCTGGAGACCAAGTAAATATTTGAAACTAGCTGTTAAGCTACGTGACCAATTTCTGAATTGTTCTGAATTGTTCTGAATTGTTCTGAATTGTTCAAAGGCGAATTGAATTGTTCCAGAAGATACTGTTTCCAGGATGTTCCAAGGTATACATATAGCAGCATTAATAGGAAGGTGTACAGCTCAATGAAACATCCAGATGGAAGATCATCTTGCCAAAAATCATTTTAATCATCTTCTCCCATGTAGGCAATCTACCTGTCTATCAGTGTGAAGTATAAGCATAAATAAATGTGGACTGTCGTTCGGATGCTGTTTGTAGTCAGCACTGTAATGTGTCCAATGCTATGCAATAAACTGTTCGGCGTTTTCTGATCACTTTCAATCACTTTTCCGTCACTTGAGGCATGAGCACCCTTCAAAAGCTGCAATTTCAGAGATGTTATGGTGTCATTATAGACACACATGTGAATTCATGTCAATTTTCCTCAAAAGTAATTACATTTGTCTATTTTCACAGCTTCTATCACATCAACCTTGAGGGCAAAATGTTTGCTGCCTCCTTACTCCATGGAGTGAATATTAAATAGCAAATGGACTTTTCTTATATCGTGAGCATCCCCACTTCGGCAGTCACATTAAACTATTCAGTCAAAACAGAAATCTTTTGTTGCATCTTGGGTATCTAATTACACGACAACGATGCTCGGAGTCACCGAAAACCCAACTTTTTCAAAATGCTCTGACCACATGCAGACAGAGCAAAACTGTACAGTGTCCGTGAGTTCATAGTGTCTCATGTGAGATGTGTGAGAATTGGCATCTCTGCATTAGGTAGATTTAAATACAGTCATTTCATTTGTCTTTGCCCAGCTTGCTTGATAAGTATCTTTAATCCTTTCATCCCCACCAGTGATGAAAATAATGCAATGGTGGTGTGATGCATATCACAGATCAGTGTTATCCAACATTTCCATTCAAACTGTACCCTCACTTTCAAATTCAGATGCTTTTGCTTTAACCGTCCAATATCCTTGTTAACTTTCTGCACTAACACAATCACACCAAACTATACTTTGCTCTTGCAATCATGGCATGTCTTCGCTCAATTGTTGGATGTTGAGTTCATCACATGCAAATTCTGCATGTTGTCAATCATGCTATAATTCTTAGTCACAAAACACGCAAACTGTGAATTGGATCAACAATTTAGCATGCTTTATTCCAGATTTTAGTAAATCAGGCCCTAAAGTGTTTTCTCCTTAGTAAAGCCTCAAACGAGTGCCAGTTCATGTTATTCCCCACTTTTTCCAGCTTTGTTCCTTTCAAAATGTGCCATAAAAAGGAGACTGAAACTAATCTGCATGCTTTGTGTTCTTTGCAAGACATGATTGACCAGTGTTTGGTCAGTGTGGGTTGCAGGCATTTCTTAAATTAGAGGCAAAATGGTTGCTTTTTTGTTTTTTCAAGAGTAATTTGAAAAAAAATTCCAGGTTGGCACTAATCAAGGCATTCAGTAAACAAAGTGTCACAGTGTAACTATCCATGGTGCTGACGTTCTCAATCGCAAACTGTCGGTGTAACTGTCTATCGTGCTGAATTTTACAAAAAGTGAACTGTGTCACACTGTAAATGTCTATTCATAATCTAAAACGAGGAACCAAGTTCGCTTAATGACATCAGCAAGCAGCCGAAAAAAGTTTGTTTCAGTTAAAACATTTCATATTCCAAGAGGAAGCTGCACGAACTCTGATGCGATGTCCTGTCACAGCAGGCACACTCCTCCTGATGTTGCTATGATACAGCAAGAGCGTGAGACAATGGCGCAGAGAGTAGTGAATGAGTTGATGAAGGAGGAGGAGGAGGAGGTGGAAAAACAGATGTTCAAAGCTGAGGAGGAAGATTTGGCATTGAGACGAGGAAAAGGCAATGGAGGCAGCATCTATTTTGTTGCTGAAGTTAACTTCTCAACAATAAACTGTACCACAGTGTAGTGTAACTGTCCATGGTGCTGAAGTTAACCTCTCAACAATAAACTGTATCACAGTGTAACTGTCCATGGTGCTGAAACTCTCAACAGTAAACTGTGTCAGTTTAAAGTCCTATTCTTATTACAAAACGAACAACAGAAAAACAGATGTTCAAGCTGAGGGGGAAGAAGACTTGGGATTGATACATAGAAGAGGCGACGGAGGCGGTATCCGTTTTGGTCCGGCAGAATGTGGAAGTAAACAAGCCCTAATTAGATAGCATGGCCACGAGCTCATTTCTCAGCTTCAGATGGTGGAAGTGGATATTTCCCAACTTGTGGTGGACATGTCATTCACTCTATTCCAGTGCTACACTGATCAGCTTTTAATTGTCATTTTCATTCAGAGTGACAACTGAAGAACTGTTGTGCTAGACAAAACGACAACAAGAAAATGGGACTGAAAGTTTGTGATCTGGGACTGGTTCTGGAGGAAGTCTCCACCTCTGAGGTGGTTCTGCAGGTCTCCTCCTGATTAAAGGCAGTTTTTCCTTTCCGACATCTCCTCTGCTTGCTCAAGTAGAATTGTTGTATTTTTCTCTGTAACAGCAGCTTGAGATGATTATGTTGTATTTGGTGCTTGAATTTCCATGACCCTGTTCATGGCAATGTAAAGAAACAGTTAAGGAAGTGTAGAATATACAGGATCAGCACAGGTTAAAGTGAATTCCAGTTTGTAAATGCACAATTTTAATTGTCAATACTAGTACATAAAGACTAGAGGAGTTAACGTCCTTTGTGTCGACTCAGTGAGAGAAACCTTGATGCAAACCTCACCTTCTACTCACCAGGGTCTTTATATATGTTGCAAATGAGTAAAAACCTTTGTGTCGCTGCAGCCACACGATTCCTAACTGAAGACTATCTCTCTCTTTCTACCTTGTTTGATTTACTGTGTTCGCAGTTGGAAGCCAAACATTTCTGTGGTGCACCTCAGCATGAGAGGACAATTACAGTCCAGTAAAGTGAAAAACTCATGACGTAAAATCAGAATCAATGCGATGGTTGTTATGTTGTGGTTTGAGAAGAGGTTTGGGTTGGGAAAGGTCTTTTTTTTTCTTATACAATTAAGTAATTTCAAATGTATTTTTTGTGCAGGGTTTACTATAGTGTATACTAAGTGTAGTCCGTTTACCATGGCAGTTTGCCTTGACACGACTGTTTGTAATATAACGGGAATTTCTTTAGCTGTGCCATTAGAGCACATGGGGCCCCTCTGAAATGATTTTCAATTTGGGTTTCTTTCTTGCTCATAGAACTCCATTTTCTAATACATCGAATAAAACTGATCACTCTACTTTGAGTCTCTTAATAAATAATATTGAATTCATGGTCCTTACCGGGAATCTTTTAACTGTGTTGTTTCAGGTCGTGACATGTTCTAGTGAAAATGGAAAACTTCTGTTGAGTTTTAAGTGTCAGTTTGCACAACAGCTGTGCTCAGAGCCAATGAACACAGAACTTTCTGAAAATTTTCCACCTCGATCTCTGTGGAAACGCCAGGCACAGCTTTTGTGAAACACTTATTCAACATGTGTGAAAGATGGACATGCGTACATGTGTTTCCATTTTTTACAAAAAGCAAAAACTCAGATGTGGCCTTTTATATCTTTGATGCACACTGAATTTCTTTGACTCCTTCAGATAAACCTTAGTTCATCACAGCATCCCAGCAACCCACTCGAGGTACAAATCGATTCAGAAATAAACCTGAATTCTATGAATCAGTCCTTTGACAAGTACAATTCTCAATGGGCAAAAAAAAAAAAAAAAAAAAAAAACCAGGTCAAAAGGTTAATATTGCTGTTTTCTTCAGTTATAAAGTGTCAGACCCTGCAAAACATATGCAGGTAATTATAATTAAGAGTGTATCACTCTAATTATACAAGAGGTTTGGGAAAAGTCATCCTCATTACAAGAAAGTGCAAAATATCTCTCCATTTCTCATGGTTGATGACCTCCACTTTAATGTTTCATTGCAGATTGAAGACTCTTTGGAAAGTTATATATATATACTACAAACCAAGGACAACCCACAGTGACAAAAGTCCAGCATGAAAGTACCGCCTCATCGCAGCAATCACTGCATTTCAGCTTTTTGAAGTTAGATAAAAAGACTCAAATTTTGCCTCAAAACAAGTACAGGAAACATGAAAAAATGCATTTTTTTTAAAAGCAGTGCGTCACTTCAGAAGTGTCCTTTTGAGAATTTGGAAAAGTAACATTGGTCCAATGTTCTCAGGTACAAAGAACACCAAACCCTCAGTGAATTCACAACAAGCTCTTTAATCTCTTCAGCGTTTTCTCTCAGCATCCTGGAGAAAAATGAAATGGCTTGCATCCAAAAAGCTCCAAGGAGAAAAGCACCCTAAGATCGTTAACAATCATTATAACAACAGAGTATTCCACAAAAAGACCCTCAATGATAAACCATGTGGAATATTCACGCAGTTTGAAGAAAAAAAAAAAAAAAAAACACTGGAGCAGCCTGTTGCAAAGAGTGAAACAAGGTAAATATGTAAAATTGCTTGTTTGCACCGACTCAGGCCTTGTTTCAAGTGAAAATGCATCATTTTTTCCTGAAAGAAAGGTTCCATGTTTACATGTTGACAACGATGTCTGTTTACATGGAGATAACTGTCGTGTAAACGAACCGCAGAAAAGTTTTACACTTTCACTTGAAAACTTTGTCGTCTAAATGGGACCTCAATTCAACTCTCAGTAAAACAAATATGTAAATAAAGACATGTCATTCTCCAATACTCGTGACTCGCTGGCCTTTTTTCTTCTTTTTGTTGGTCGCGCCTCTATATTTTTCTCTACATAACCATTATAAATCCTTCAACCTTGGCGGCAAAGTCTCTCCTTCTGTCTGACTCACCGAACTGTCCAACATATAATGTAACCCTTTAACATTGTTCATTCGGTTCAAATCTGTTGGAAAGTTAGAAAAACAACACAAAATGGTACAAAGCAGGTCCAGACGGCGAGTCACACTTTTTCATTTCAGCAAAATAATCCAAAACCACAATCTGGAGTATTCTGCGAACCTGACTGCATAGTTAAAGAGTCTGGGTTCTGACCTGCCTGCAGCTTTCATCTGATGACAATATTTGATTTATAGTGAGACAAAAACAGCAGCGAGCGTCGTCCCCTGAACTTTAGAGAAGATTAAATCCCACCCCACGCAAGAAAAGGATTATTATCATTTACCTTTTTTTTTTCGTTCTCTGTTCCAAAACAGTTTCCTCATGATGAACATCCTCTTATTCCAACATCCTCCTCCTAACTAGCAGATTTGAATTGACTGACAGAAATAAAGTAGCAGGTAAACATGATTTCCACATCTTTGTATTCCGTTCCTCTTTACATTATTCATACCGCCCTGACATTCACCGAGTTAGAATTGCCTGTGCGGAGCAAATATTTACTGCTGCTAAATGCTTGTGTCAGTTTGGGTGATGATTCTGTTCTCATGAATACGATCAAAACTGTCCCCAGCAGTCAACAATCCTGCGAGCTGAACTTCGTCCGTCCGCCTCAGCTGAATTACGTTACTAACTGTGAGCCGCTACATGAAAAACATATGAGGATAATATTTGCTCTTCAGAGGGATTGGGCATGCTACAGTTACTCTGACATTTACCACCACTCTGTGAGGAGAATAGCATACCACATTTCCTCAGTGAGTCATCTTAGAGGCGATTGATGCAAAGTAATGTCCATCAATAATTGAATGGGTCCGTTCAATGATGGCAGAGCATTCTGATTCACTTTGTGTTTCTGTTAGTTTAAGTAAGATGACGACAGAGATGATGAAAAACCGACCAACAAATACGAAAGGAACTCTTAAAAGGATTCATCTTTTTTAAGAAAAAGCTTGAAGATGGTATTTCTTTCCAGTTTAGTTGTAACTGATCATCAAGGGTTCAGACAATCAAAGAAACACTAAAGTGACTTAAAAGGCATTGCTGAAATGTGCACCATGCAGTTGGAGAATGTGTCAGAGCTTCACCGGCCAATCTGTTAACCCTCTTAGTGTACCCTTTTAACCTGCTAAGTGTATGCCGCTCAATCACTCGGTCGTACCGTGATCAAAGCCCTTTGACCGACCTCAGTCTGGTCCTCCTACAGAAAGTGATCGGGCTTTCCTATTTAAGAATGCGCAACATGTCCTGGTTGCAGCTCTCCTACTGTAGCTGTCACTTCTTTAATTGATTTAAGGGAGCCTAGAGAGCTCCCCAGCTGGCTTACTGTCCCACCTCCCACGTTAAACACTTCAGGGAATATCCCTGATCCTCGCCGCCGCGACCAAATAAACCCTTCAGACTGACGAGACCGACAGAAACTTCACTAGAAAATTCACGTGTGGAGCCGTTGCCTCTTTTTTTATGTGTTTTCTTATCAATAAGCAGCTTGAGGAGTGAAAAGCAGAGCAGTTACCTCGCATAAAGCCTCCCAGTGTCCCTCTGTGGTGCCGCCGAGTCATTTAAGTCCAAATATTTCACGCAACTCACTCTGTGGCGATCCGCCTCTCTCTGGTACTTCGCCCTGTTGAACTAAAAGCTTCCTCTATCTGCCTTTTCCCCCTCCCTCCCGCTCTCTTCCCTTCTCTCCTCGCTGTGTAGCCTCGCAGTTCTCTATCTCTCTTTTTCCCTCTAAGTCCCTCCCTCCCTCTCTCAGCCTCTTTCTCACACACACACTACTTGACCCCCCCTCCCCCTCCCCTCCCCCCCTCTCCTCTCCCGCTCCATCTCCATGTCCCTTGCTGTATATCTATCCAGTCTTCTCTCACTCCCCTCTCCATGATGCCAAGTCAGCTTCGCCTGATTGGCAGGACCTCTGCCAAGTTGCTAATGTCAAATCATTAAAAATAAAAAAAAATAAAAAAAATCTGGGGGGATGGGTTGAAAAGCATCCTGCCCTGACGTAGTTGTGGAAAACTCTTTGGAGGCAGGGTGACAGGTGAAGGCGAGGTTCACGCCGGGATGCTGATAGTTCTGGGCATCGTTTGTTTGGATGCTTTGACTCTCATGCTTCATCGATGCTGCGCGGACCCTGGGGACTCCCAAACCAGGATAACACTCCCCTCCTTTTTCAAAGGCGTGGAGGTGAAGGGTGTGTGCCACTTACCGAAGCATCACACTGCGAGCTGTTTCCTGGACTGCTTCTGCTGCGGCGCTGGAAGGAAGCCTCTGAGCGATTTCTGAAAACGTTCCATCCAGGAGGAGCAATGCTATAAAATACTCCTCAAAATTCAAAGGGAATTGTCTCACCTAGTTTACATTTAATCTTTTTTAGCTGCAGGAAAACTGTAGGTATCTCGTATTGTAGTCACGGTTCCTAAGATTTTTATCTGTACTCTTGACAGAACCTCATCAGTGGATTCTTTATTCTGTTTGTGAGGTTAATGAATTTGCCTCTTGATTTATTATCTGAGAGCTGTTTGGTCTAAACAGCACACGCTGTATCTTACAGCTGCTGGAATGTGATAGAGGTTTTTTGTGTGTGTGTGTGTGTGTTTTATTCCCCTTGTCCAAGATACAACCAAAGTTTGACAAGCTGTTGATGCTTCCTACTTTTTTTTGACTCATACAGGTGTGTTTTCAGGCTGATATGGTTTTTCTGCTTCACCATTAGTTGCTCTGTCTTTTCCAGGGGGAGATCTGTTCTATCGAAAGCTGTCCTTAAAGCTAGGGTTGGCGATTTGAATGAGATACGTTTCTTTAAATACTGGTTAAAATGATCTTCATGACCCGATGGGAAGCAATTCATGGCGTGTTCTTAAAGTAGTTTGGAAAATATCCGCTACCTACAGCAGGAGTAAAACGGGAAAAACAGCAACCAATCGTCTTGACGGGACACCTTTTTTTAAACCAATCGAATCCCTTCGCCGTTCGACCTGCCCCCTGCGCGTACATGTCAATGGCGTGCACTGACCCTGGTTCAGTGCGCGCGTGGAAGGACAGAGCGTCGTTGCAGAATGGCGGAGAAGAATGTTTGGGGCTTAGGTACCTTGTCCACTTACCGGTGAGTGCGCCATAACTTGGCTTAGTGCAAATAAAGAAAAACGAAGAAACGAAGCGCTGAGGACAGGTTACGCCAGGGACGCAGTGGACGCGGAAGCGCCAACGAAGCTCCTCCAATGGGGTGGGAGCTAGGCGGAGCCGTGGGGAGATGCTACATTCGTGCTACATGATAGTTTTCCAAGATTGCCAACCCTTGCTTTAAAGGTATCAAAGCACCAAACAGTAAGAGTTTGGAAAGGAAATTTAGAATGTTTTTCTAAAATGCACCAAATTCACCAAAATGCACTGGCACCTCAGATCTTACTGTTTAAACAAAGGCTGCAACCTTTAGCTGGCACTGGGGTGGCTCGCAATCAGCATAGGAATTGCTGAGATGAGAGTGGACACGTCCACGCCTGGGGCTGTGGGGGAATATAGCTGCTCACTCTGAAAGAGTTCAGGCAGGTCAACTCTTGTTCACTAGTGGGAGGACAATGGAGCGAGAGACTGAGATTTGATCTGCATTTGATTCCACACAGTGAGGTTCTCCAGATGCAAGCAACACAAACCATCCTGGACGAGACAGAAAATCACCAAAAGCAATATTTGCCCCATAGCTGCTCTTATTGAGAGTGGGTTGCACAAAATCGTCTCCAACTGTATGAGTTCAGAGAAATCAAGCCAGCCTCTCTGTTGATCAGCTGGTCCACATCCTAACCTTCACCTGGGTTCAGAAACTCTTGGTAATGAGTTCATGGCTACGACAGAATGAAATTGATTAGGGTTAAACTTAAAATGAACTCTTATTTCTTTGTAAAAGATGGGGAGGATGCCACTTTGTAACAGGGTTGGTAGTTCAGCTATTTGAACAGCTGTTCCTTCCTGCGATTTGGGCTTTAATATTTAGGACATGATAGGCTGACTTTCTTCTTTTTTTGAAGGAAGAATCGACATGAACTGGAACCAGATCCAAACGCTGGCCCAGAATCTTCTGGATGGATTACATCTTTCAGAAATTACCCCTTGGGGACGGGCGGACGGGGTCCCCAAGGTTGAGCTGGAGTAGTTTAAAAATGATGGGTGCATCCTTGTGTGTAAAAATTACCATCAGGAATCTATATCACAGGCTCCTCTGAGGCTGCCGCCGAAACCAGGCTTGCACAAATCTAAAGCAGACATGGGAAAGCAAACATTCCTTTTGTTCTGACGGCTCCGGCTTATATATTATTTGTAGTAATGGGTATGTCTAACACTGTTTTGCTGATAGAGGGAGGAACAGGTTCAAAGGATTTTATAGAGGCAATCCAGGAGGTTACATTACAGAGCAAGAGAAGTCAGGAAGCTCCGGCTAAATGGACGGATTCCCAAAACAGATGCAGGACGACAGCATGTAAATTAAAGTATGACGGGAAGAACAACTGAAGAGTGTAAGTGGTAATGTAGATAATTTCAGACTGTTTGGGGTTAAAGTGTAAAGCAAAACTAATTAGATTTTGAGAAATGTGGGCAGAATAGACTAAGTTTTGATGATCATGATATTATTGTTATAGTCACAACATAGAAAGACATAAACCACAGCCTGAACCAACAACCAACAGTTATACCACCAAATGAACATGAGCAGAGTTGACCACTAATGACAGAAACTGAACAGTAACTGTGTGAGTTTGTCTATTGGGTGCAATAATACTTGATGTGACAGCTGACCTGTCCTCCTCCTGCAGCCGCTGGAATAGCATTCTTTTTGAGGTTCATTCTCTGGACCTTCTGGCCTTCAATTCTTTCCTGAACTGGGAAGAAGTCCTCCGATGTGAAGTGGGCACTACACACCCGATAATCCAAATGTGGTAAAGTTGGAACTTTGATGCTGGGGTCCGTGTTGAGCGCTATTAGCCATAGCTTCAATAAATCCCGGTCACGAAGTGGGAACCTGTGAGCTCAGTGACGTCCAGCTGGTCATTTCACTTTCACAGCCAGGATATATGCACACTGGAACCATTGTACCAAAGTTACAACCAGCTGAAAATAAACTCTGACTGCCTAAAAAAGCCGATCGAGATGCCGTGGTCTGACTGCAGAGCAGAGACGCTACTTCCATGTAAACAAACAGAATGAATGTGCGCCACGGCGCAGTGTGATGACATCATCGCTTCAGAGTTCCCGGAGATTTGCTCAATCTAGCCGGTTTACAGACTTCCCAATAGTGCTAAGAGATGCTGACTTAATAAATGTACATGTATCTACCACCCCACAACAAACATAAGAGAAAAGAGCGTCTGTAACGGCTGCATGTCGGTGCCCCGCCCGCTGCCGTTATATGGATATGGGAGCATCTAATTATCTCCAAACCAACTGCAAATCACACGAAAGTCAAACGGGTGAGTAAATGTTGTTGTTTCGAATGTGAAATAAGGTCCAGATTGTAAAAACGACCGTTCCCCTTTAAGGATACAAAGAAAATGCAAGATAATTTTTCCATCTATTTGATATAACCTAGCAAGCAAAGTTTAAGTAAAGACTGCTATAGAATAATCCTGAGATATTAATAGGCCTTCATAGGTTCTTTGTTGAAATGTTTGAATTGCTGCACATAAGCCAGAGTGCATGTAGGTAAAATTTCTGGGAGACCACCCACATAGTTTGAACGTATATTTGGTAGAATGAGGCCGATCTAGAACATTGTTTGTCCTGTATAATGAACTCTGTGAGGATCCTGCATTGTATCAGCTTCATATGTGTCCTCTGTGATGATGAAAATGTACAGATGTGTGACCGAAAATCTAGATCTGTATTGATATTGAGAGCCTCTTAAGTTGATTGTTACTCTCTGTTGTGACATTGCAAACTCGTGTGAAAAGCATCAAGAACACATGTACTCTCTATAGACATCAAGAAGAACTGAGTTAAAAAGGAAAAGTGTTTTTGAATCCAACATAAACTGAATTTTTAATGCTGGATCCAAAAGAGTTACTCAGCATCTCAAGAACTTTACTAGTTTGAAAATGTTCAAGGCTATTTGTCTCCTGCTGCATTCAGTCCAGATCAGAGGGAGTCACTCTTCATCCTGAAGGTCCACAGTCCTGAAAGCGTTCAATTAGGGATGCACCAAAAACACTTTTCCAAAGGACGAGTACGAGTACTAACCTTTTAACTTCAAAACACAACATGATCCGTCGCCATGAACCATCTCTGCATGGCTGCTGCGTCGACGCTAATCAACAGGCTTACAGCCTGCATGACTCACAGGGCAGTGTGTAGACTTCAGATCCAGGGACGGAGCTCGTGGTTCATGAGTGTATCAGTTATACTTTCATCATGTACAGCATGTAGTATTTTGCTGGTGTGTGACCTTCGAAACTCTTCAGCATGTAGCATGATGCGCGAACTGATTGGACAGAATCAGCCAATCAAAAAGACTCTGAGCAAGTCTGTGATGAACTGGTTTTGTGGCACATTTGCAGGGCTGTGGCGAGTCGAGTGAGCGGGAGGATGCATGCTACTTCCAAAGTATCAGACCTGATACTGATACTGGTATCAGTTCATCCCAACTTTTGATGTCTCTCAGCTCCAGCACACCTGAATGTGTCACAGTGTGTGTGTGTGTGTGTCTGTGTGTGTATATGTGTGTGTAGGCAGACAGTAAAACCCTCCAGGACCAGGAGAACCCACACTGTCCATGACGCTGAGCAGGTCCATGTGATGGCTCCAGGACTGAGCAATCCTGCACACATCCAGCCCAAATGTGTGACTGTTCCGATACTGGACTGGCTTTTAGAGCTAATAGAAATGACTGCAAGCAGATCATCAAGGCACATCGTGGTTAAGATGCAATATATTATTGATGTAATGTATTCTCGCTGCTGTTTTTCTATCTGCTAAGTCTGTTGTCGAAAATGTCACCAACTTCTATTTTCCTCTGCTCCAGCAGAGCATCTCCCTCTGCCTCCTCCTCTCCCTCTCACTTTATCTTATTCCCTAGCTCCCTCCTCCTCCTCCTCCTCCTCCTCCTCCTCCTCTTCTTCCATCCCCCAACCCCCTCTTCTCCGCCCCCCTTTCCCTCGCTCTCCACCGCACCACCTCGCCCGCCCTCCCCTCCTCTTACTCTTATCCCTCCTGGTAAAAGATAGTTCAGAGTTTGTTGACAGAGTATCAGTGGGGAGGATTCCAGGCAAATGGTCTGTTTCTCTCTGCTGGCTGTTTTCTCACTGCATTGTGGCAAAGACGCTATCTGACTGCATCTCCCCCGAGCTCCTCAGCAGCACTTAATCACACACACACACACACACACACACACACTCATGTGTAGGACCAAGTTTCTTACATAATGCAATCCCTTGACGTTCAGCTTATTCTTAACCTTCCCTTAACAAGCTGTTTAACCCTAATCCTGACCCAAACCTCCACACGGCTGTAAACAGTCATAAAGCATCATCTTAACCCTTTAAAACACAGAACAAGTTCCCTCCTACGAGAGGTTTACAGGTATGGTCTCTGCAAAGTACGTGAACAAGGAGCCCGCCCCCCCCCCCCCCCCCCCCCCACACACACACAAACACACAGGTGTTGATTCATTTAACTTGAATTTGCCAAAACTCTTTCCAAATAAGACCAGGACTGTGGTCTAAAATTAAAGCACTGCCTGAACTGCAGGCTGAATGATTCACGTTCGAGGGATGCAGCCCTTCCTCCGACAAGAAGCGCACCCTCACAAGTAATGCCTGCTCTGACAGCCGAGCGCACGAGCGGCGCCCCTGCATGAATATCAGCACAAACAGCGGATGACTTTCCCCGCGAGTGCAGTTGCGCAGGGAAACACACACGCAGACGCACACACACACACACAACTAAAGACATCTTGTTTTACACTTCAATAAACACGCACATGTGAAGTTACCAAAACACCCGTCTGTGGCTGCTGCATGTAAATGCATTACTTGCAGCAGGTGCACACACAACTCACAGATTACACACACACACTCACACTCACACACACACACCCCCGTCCTAAAGCTAAAGCCTGACACTACAGGGGTCTATGGTGCCATAAAGCCCTGCATCTGGCTCCTTTCTGGACTAATTACCGACTTAACATGTGATAAGATGCTGTGTTAGTGGTGTTGAGTTTCCAGGGAGGAGTCGGGCTTGATCCATTTTGTGTGTGTGTGAGTGTGTGTGTGTGTGTGTGTGTGTGTCACTTCTTGACACCGTACGGTTCAGTCTCTCTGGCTGAATAGCTTGACAGAAGATCATAGCCGTTCCATGTGTCTTTAATGTATCTGCAAATCAAACAGAGGCAGCCCTTGCATTTTTGATGGCGTCCCGGCGGACGTGGCGTCTCCCTGCTGACTGACCCGCATGCTAACGCTCCGACCCGCCTTCGCATTGCTCCTGCCATTTTTCTGTCTGACTTTCTTTCCCGTCCTCTTTCATCCGGCTGACAGACAGGCGCGGCGTCCCTCCCTCTCTTCCCGTGTTACCTCCACTTTGTCTCTCGCTCTTATCTGCCGGGCTCCCTGCTGCTTTCTCTGTTCACAATGGAGGCAGAGTCAGAGGCGGGTGAAACGACAAATGTACATTTTAAGAGAAAATATTGATTTCGGCAACTTCGAGAAGTCGTGATTTCATGATTGCGAGGATTGTTGTGAAGCTTAAAATAGCATTCATCTAGTGCTGCAGAGAATGCTGGAAAATCAATCCGCCGGCCATTATATATTCACCTCTCACACTTTCCATACTGACGGATTAAAGGGCCGGTATGTGAAATCCACGCGATGCCACACTGGTGTCGATGAGTTTAGTTAACCGTTTAGCTGATTTTACGCTGCATTTGCGTAAACTTCTGTCCCTCTTGAATAGAATCAATGCGACTAAAAACACCACCTTGTGGTATAACGTGGTACTGCAAAGACACCCGATTTCCAAATAATAATTTGAGGGTCATTTCAAGGACCACATGTACCGTAACAGGTGTCCTTTTCACAAGTTCAATAAGAAAAAGAGCACATCTATGATCTATTTGAAGGGATAACTCTTGTTAACAGGTTAGCCGACTTCCATATTCAAAATTCACACTTTGTAGCCACAATAACAGCAATCACCTGACACCACATTCTTGACAGAGCTGTGATTATTTTGAGGAGTATGTCATGTTTTTAAGTCATGTGTTCATAATTTAATATCAACACAAACGTAAGATTTTGCAAATGTCAAATATAACTTACATGTAGTTACTTGTACATGGGGCCGATTTGAGCAAAAAGTAAAACTAAAGGGTTTTGGCAGAGTCTTTGTTTGCATGGTTGAGAGCTTATTCACCACGGTATCATCATTATTTACTTATAAATCAGGCTTCTGGACTTTGGAAGCGCCTGTCGTCCATTCAGTTCCATGTTATAAATCAATTCCTAAAGGTAATTACCCGTTACAGCGTTCTCATGAAACACTGCTTCGTTATTTACTGGCTTTTATTTGTTTACTTATTTACTGACTTACTTAACTCACTTGCTGAATTATTGAGTTGTGATTTTCATTTATTCAGTTCTTCTCATCTTCCACCTAGTTTCTCACTTGAAACAGGTTCATTTCCTCTGCGGAGAATCTACCGCTTGGCGAGTATAAAGCAAGGCCACAAGGCGCCGGGTCACTTTGGTTCAGTCCAACATGTGGGCCACGAGAAGGGTCGATCTGGCCCCCGCAATGTAAATGTCAAAAAACAAACACATCAAGTTTGATTTTTTAATGAAAATAACCACTACTCTCAAAGCTTAGATTCAAAAGTGAACAGCAGAGAAAGCTAAAACAGCGTGATCGTCCCAGTGAGATACACGAGTAAATCCAGCCTGTGTTCTGAAATCGTCCCTGAACTAAAGTGATTTTGACAAAGTTTTCAAGTGAAAACAGAAAACCTTTGTTTTCTGGTGTTTAGAAAACTTTTGATAACCGTTGCCACAGTGTAAATGGTGGAAAATGCGACTTTTCAGAAACACTTGGACTCACTGCCTGTGCGGATGGGAAAAAGATAACTCTTCTAAAAGGATGCTACTGTGTATACGCAGCCTAGCTGAGTCTCTACTTTCTGTGCTTCCTGGAGAAAGAACATATAACGTCCAGATCAAACCACCAGGCACGTAAACACAATAAAGGCTTGAACACCAGAATGTGCAACCTTGTTGACTGCCACTGCTGAATATTGTGAGTTATGCATAAAAGAAACTGCTACGCTGCTGCTTTGAGATTCCAGTGTTCATTGAACCATTCAAGTTTTTTTCAATTAACTGATTTGCATGAAGAATCTGTTTTCAGCGATTATAAAAAAAAAAAAAAAAAAAAAATTCTGCAAAGAAGTCCATCTTCCATCTTCAAAGCTTTCTGAGCGGGTGAAAAGACCTTGATTTCTGTGTGTACGTTCTGCCATCAGACTAGCGTTGCACAACCTTTTCTGTGACATTATGTAAACGTTGTGTTGATAGCAGCATTTTTCTCAAAGAAAAATGAGTACTACAGTAGAGGACGACTGGCAGCACCTGGTAAGAAAATGAGCTGAACTACTACGATCCAGAGAAGAGCGGTGTTGCTTAAGCTTTACACGCCGTAACTTTAATGGATTTAAATTTATTAATGTATTTTCTCTTATCGTTTTCATGAGCTGCATTTGAATGAATTAAAGAATCTGTGCATAATGCCAGTATCCCTCCCTCTGATTCCATTCCTGATCAAACAGCCAGTCATCGAAGCGACTCTCTGTCCATGATTAAATCACCAAAAGCGCACCGGAGCGGCTCGACGGCTACTTCACGCAGACTTCCCCGTGCGTCGGAGGGAAGCTCGCGGCGGGTCGCCGTCCTCTTCGTTCCAGCCTGCTCCGTTTCTGCGGAGCGATCGATCAACTCGAGCAGCTGTACAAAGCAGGACAGCTGTTCCGGAGCGCCAGGTCACTGCTTTTGATAGCAGGAGCTGCATGTTGCCTGATGAGTCCCAAAGGACCCAACACCTTCGGAAATAACCCCTCCCACCCCAAAAAAGAAAAAAAAAAAAAACACGCTCTTATAGAGCAGCACTTAGTCAAAGATTGAAAGGCAACAGGCACGTAATGAATGGCCACGACAGAAAGGCTTTTCATCAAGAAGCGCGTTCTGTACGGAGGCAGGTGGAGAGTTCAGCTGTGGAGGCTGCAGTGACGGATGGCCGTGCACTAAGTCTCACTTTCACTTTTTACAAACACGATAAGGTGAACAGCAGGTGTACAAAGTGCAAAACTTCACAGAACCATGAAACATCCAGCCTAATGTACAGAACGGTAGGATGCTGTGACAACAAATCAGTACAACCCTGATGGGAGAGGACAGTGTTGACATTCCTTTGAAACTGAACCTACAGTTAAGGACCATACATAAAATAAAAAGCAGAAATCTCTACCATTACATGTAATGAGGCCTTTTAGTCATTATTTTGTTGATCCTGGAGATGTAGAAAGCATCAGCTGATCGCATGCCCAATGACTCAAGTGAAAATGCATCATTTTTGTATCTTCATTTCAGAAAACTTTCACGTTTACACAACAACGTATAAAACAATGCCGATCGAAATGACAGAGATGCTTAAAACAATGTACTTCTCATGTTGGGCCACTCATGGGTGTTGTTGGTTTTAGAAATGATGGCAGTACGCAGACATTCGTATGGACAGACAGCGATGACAGTGACGGTCCACCCGAAAACTACCAGGTCCAGGAGGATATGGGCTGAGAGTCATGACACTCTGGAGGCTGTGGAAATGCAACAGCAGCAGCAACAGCCTCCAGAGTCAAAGCTTTTTTGAAAAGTTGTGCTTTTTTCCCCCGTTTCTGCAATGACGGAATTGAAAAGAGTTTCAAAAAATTTGTGCCTTGGAAGCCATTTTGAAAAACTTGCGTTTTCAGGGGCCTGGATCACCCTCGCAGTGTAAACGGACCCCCAAACTGCAACACAAGTCTGTTGTTATCATTGGAAAACATGTCAATGGGGCTTCAGTCATCTTGAAAATTTTGTTACTGCCAGCGTTCACAGCTAAAGTGAAGCATTTTCCCTTGGAAAGTCGTTGCGTAAACGAGCTGCGTTGCGTAAACGAGCTGCGCTGCGTGTGCTGCGCCCTACCAGACGAGTGTTTTCCAGCCTTTTGTTGCCTTTGTCTCAACTGTTTTGAAACTTGTTGCTGGCCATTAACGGAATTTGCAATCCGAGCCATCATAAGCAGCAAGCAAGCTGACAGAGGAATAAATGAGGCTCCTGGGAACAAAAGTCTGGCTACCGACAATCAAATGAAGAGAGAAAAAAAACACAAAGCCTGCTGTTTCTTTATTCAGAGTGTAGAAGACTGTTTGGATGAACTGTGACCCACAACATGGAGCGTGTTAACTGTTTTCTCTTGGAAAAAATGAGAAGGGAAAGAGTCAGACTTGAAAAGTTGGGGGTTTCTGAGATTTTCTATTGAGGTTTTTGCTTCTAATTAGGAATAATCCCTATTTTTTAATTGGGACCAAAAAACTGTTAGAAGAAGAGGCTTGTGAGCTAATAGTCTTTGTGTAAGGATGATGCACTGGCTTTCGAATCAAACGCGGCCATATTAACATGTCCACGTGCGCGATCACACACTCCGAGCGAAGCAAAAAAAAAGGAAAAAGAAAATCCTACATGATATACATTAATTCATGCTGCAGAGTAGCGAGTTATGAAACGTCTCTGAAAAGCATTAGTAAATCAAATACCCTCGTTTCTCCATCAGCGCAAATGAATTAAAAGCGGCCTGTAGATCACACTTTAAGCCATACCGAGGAGCCCCTGCAGTCGCATGTTAGTGTGTGTGTGTGTGTGTGTGTGTGTGTGTGTGTGTGTGTGTGTGTGTGTCTCGATTCGCAAGCGCCGTGCGCGACTGTGACGTGCCTGTTGGCCATTTAGCATGCGATCCCCAGTAAAGACAAACATCCTATTGTTGTTTTACCATCCCTGCAGAGTCAGTTGAGGTGGTCTGCAGCCAAGTGATTTTAATCAGACTCAGCTCAGCGTGTGTGCGCGTGTGTGCATGAGTGTGTGTGTGTGTGTGTGTGTGTGTGTGTGTGTGTGTGTGTGTGTGTGTGTGTGTGTGTGTGTGTTCTTTAGCCAGCCCCTGACAGATGGTATGGCGTGCCCCTTCAGAGATGCACAGCCTAATCCCTCAAACACATGGTGGGCTTAATCGGAGTGAGTGTGTCTATATGTATACGTGTGTGCACGCATGCGTGTGTGTGTGTGTGTGTGTGTGTGTGTGTGTGTGTGTGTGTGTGTGTGTGTGTGTTTGTGTGTGTGTGTGGGTAAGCTTTAAAAATTCCATGAATGACACAAGAAAATGTGAGTGTTTGAGTGTCACACGGCTATGATTTCGTTGAAACAAGTGAGAAAATGAATAAATAAAAAGCGAATGCATTCATGTGTGAATAATTTAAAGCCTCGTACGTTCTTGAAACATTGTGAAAATATGACGTTTAAAGCGTGAGACAAAAACTGACTATATCTTGATACAATGTTGTTTAGATGCGACTTTACTCTTCACTTAAGAGTCAATATGCTGAAGTTTCTTAAATGAATCTGTAAAAAAAATTCTCTGAAAGAGACAGCAGAGCTCTGCAGGGTCAGTTTAGCACCAGGATTCCTTTCATATGGAGCCGGTTTTATAATCTTACTTTAATTCTGTAAAAAACAAACATGATAAAACATGTTGTGGATGCACCTTAAGGTAAAATATTGACTCATTCAGCATCACTGGCGCGTCAGAGGCAGTCTGGTTAATGCTGTGCTACTGATCCTGACGGGATCACTACTGGACCACGGTGGGATCGTTTGTGTGTCTCTGGGACACCTAAAGCTTCATTGGCTGGAGTGTTACACTCCTGGTACGACCACCCAGACTGAACAGGTGGAAAGGTCGATTCCAGATGAAGAATGATCCTCTGGCTCCCCAGGTTGGGGGTTGTGCGGTGGTGGGATAATAACCCACCACAGGGAAGCAACCACAGGTACAAGATGCTAACACCTGATGGATCAACATATGAGGAAAATAATGACGCTTTAACCGCCTGTTAAATGTTTAAAAATCACACCAGGTGAGCAATTTCTAAGCCAGATTGACAGCCAATTACAGAAAACTCAGTTGTAAATGACTGCACCAACACAGCTTCACAGGTCTCTATCCTCAGTATTTAAGATTGCAGTGATCTGAGTAACAGGCAGCATCAAATGTATCTCCACCAACAACCAAAACAACAAGGTACACATTCTGGTACAGAGAAGAAGTTAAACAAACATAACAGAGCATGGGAGTTGATCAAGGTGTGTATTTAAACTGCAGCATTCAGTTCAGAGGTTCAGAGGAGCCAAATCAGCTGATTAGAATTTAATTTCTTTAACTTGCAACAACTTCCCAGTGCACCAACATAAACGAAACAACACTGCATTGTGCAACAACATAAATGATGAGAGTCAGGGTTCTGGAAACTGATTCCATCAGAATCAGATTTACGATTATTTCCCCCAGTAGAGAAAACGATTCACTCTTTGATTAGCAGCTGTTAATTACAATCTTCTTGTGAGGTGAGAGCTCTAAGCAGGCTTTATCAGGCTGCCCACTCCATCTATTCCAAAAGAAAACTCTTTACAGTTGCTCCACACAGAATAGAGCCAGATATAGGACGGAATATAAAAATAATTAAATGAATAAGGATGGCATATTGATAAATGCACAAGGAAACATCGTTATCTTGAGCACGTGATGCATATTTCATTTAAGAAGTTATTAAAGTCTTACCTTTACTTATTATTCTCCTATCCTGGATTTATAATCCTCCACCATGTAAACAGTGGAGATGGTTTCTTCCTCTGCAGCGGCAGAGTGAAGAGTCTCTGGACTCTGGAGCGCCCCCTACCACGAGGCTGAGGAACTGCCTGCTTCACCTCCAGTCAATAAAAGCACGTCATAGTTGGATAGTCAGGGGAAATATAATCATATTTTTTAAACATTTGAGGCTCTGCCTCTCCTTCCTCTAATAACGGAGCCAGTCGATTTTACTAGACTGCAATGCACCATGGGAGTTCGGGGTGTGGGGCGTTTGAGCGTTATTTCTGTTGTTTGTATTATAGGGATAAGGTGTTCATAGCCGTTTGATTGACAACTCCGTCCATCATTAAAATCAAAATGAAAATACAAAAGGAAAAAAAAAGAAATAAGAAAAGAAAAATGAATGACAAAATGGAAAAACAACTTAAAAAAACAAAGATAAAATGTATTCATTTATATATTTCTCTTTATATCCACACTTTTGTTTCCTTGTTTTTTTTTGTTTTGTTTTTTTTTTAATAGATTTATATTTCATTATGGCATTCCTGTGACTCTTTATTATGATGGAAGGAAAGCAACAAAGTGTAGCTCAAGTAACAAATAATTATGTAGCCTATGTAGTGTAAAATACCCCTGTTAGCGGAGACACACGTACATCTCTAATGGAGGGCTGGGTTTGGCCTGATCTGGCCTCTGGACCAAATATCTCCCCTGAAAGACAGGCTGCAGTTTAACTAGAATAAAAGTTGTTTACATTTATTATCACCTTTCAGGACTTCCCTGGTCACTCTACACAATGGACATCTTGAAATACAATTAAAAAGCAAGTTAAAACATAGAAACATCCATTTAGGCCTGAGATTTATTTTATTAAAACATGGTGAAGCTGCAGCATGAACCTGAGATTGCAGAATACTTTATTGCGAATGGTGACATGACCTACAAATAGACTGAATCCGACCCATTTTCTTCAAACAGCAGCTCCTCAGTACCTTCAGAAAAAAGCGTGATCATTTATTCATGACCAAATATAAACAAAAAAGAAACTGTTGACATGCGTGGCAAAACCACACTGCAAAAAGCATGTTTTCGGAGTTTCGTAAAACTCATATTCTTTTCAACTTCTTGTGCTACTTGATGCTGAATCAGCTCATGTAAAAAAACGTAGCGTCCTGAAATATGAATTAAAAAGAAATCACTACTTTTGAGGAGTGTGAGTGAACAAAAATGCCACATTGGACCTGGTCACAGCTGGCATCAGCTGGCGTTTCAGGTGATCAGACCATCAGTGGTGACAATATGTACCAAAGCACTTTCATTTAAACCGCTTAAAAGAATGTGCCGATCTTCCCGTGACAGGGAGAAAGTAACGCAATCTACGACAGGAGTTTAAATGAATGAGATTTAAAACCATTGTGATTTTACCAGTGTCTCTTCAAACCTTTTTAGATGCTGATTTTTCAAAACACTGTATCAACAAAGGACACTTTTGCAGGAGTGCTCGAGATTCTCCAGGTTGTTTGTGAAGGAGCGTGATAAAAGCAGTAAAAAGCCCGTCAACGGAACCAGAGGCTGAAACGAATGCCGCTCCAGATTGCCAGCAATCACTGTGAATTTGTGTTGTGGGTTCAGGAACCTCGGCGTGTGGAGTGCTGAAAGCCGTAAATGCAGGCTGGACGCCGCCGCCGCCGCCGTCATTTGCGCTGCTGCACTTTATTGCCCGGCTCGTGTCTTTGCGTGTCCTCAGCCATCTGTCAGGTGTCAGTGTGTCTCAGATGTGACCTTACAACACACTCACCTGTGCGCTTGGAGAGAACATTACCTTCAGCTGTACTGCCTCAGATTGATACCAGACCACCGTCACCACCTGTTCCTTAGCAACAGGGATGGTAACTCTATTGTTGCTCCATTATGTAGGAACTGTCAAGGTCTTTTTTTTTTCCCCCTCCCCTGGGTCTTGGTCTGATTGTGTTTACGGAGCACTGTTTGCAAGCTGTGGCCACAGAAATTCATAGTCATGTGATAATTGTTTATTTCTATTAAACTGTGGCTGATCAGCCCAGAGGGAGTGGTGTCTTGAAGACAGCGTGCAGCTACGAGCAAAAAGTAACTACATTCCACGCTCGTCAAACACTACAGGCATGTGTTCTCGTCTGTAATGAAACTGAAAACTATGATGAAGGATTGGTCAAGAAAATGTAGGCCCTCTTTACACAACGTTTCAACCAAAAGCACAAAACTTTCGTCTCGTTGTGGGGGTTTGCTTATACGAAAGCAATCCTCAGAGCCACTGAAAATGCAACTTTTTGAAAACATTCCGACTCTGTCTCCAAGCAGGAAGGAAAACACAGATTTTTGATAACGCTGCTGCTGTGTGTCTGCATCACAGCCGTAGTGAAGAGTTGCTCTGCACATGTGAGCGTAGATGTGAAATAACGGCATGCAGAGTGACGACTCCCAGTCCGTATTCTACTGCGATTCAGTAGATTCGTAGCTGAGAGTCACCTGGAATAACAATCAAAATATTGCTTGTCTAAATGGGTGTCAAACTGAATCCCTGAAGGGCCGGAATCCTGCATGTTTCAGACGTTTGTCTGCTTCAGCACACCTGAATCTCATGTTGACATCGTCCTCAACTTGCCAAAAAGCCCAATGTGTGTAATGTTGTCTGCATGCACATTTTGTAGTTTCATTATATGAACAATCAACAGTACCAACTCATGCAGCTTGGCATGCAAACGCCATGGTGCCAAGCATTTCTGCTTTTTTTTTTTTTTTTAAACCTTGCTGTGCACACACAACACTTTTCCTGAAATATAAAAAGAAAATTGTTTTGTTTTGTTTTTTTGCTTGAAGCATCATGTAAACAGGCCTTATAGCCATCGATCAAAATTAACCTTTTCTTAATAGTTTAACCACTGGGTTGCTCATCCCAGCTATTTGAAGTTGCTGTCACACGCTCGCACAGATAATATAATAAGTTTTCACAATGGAGCCAAAACTTCTCATCTATGCTAGAAGTGAAACCTGTCTTTGAATCCTTGGAAAAATATTTTCAAATGTTTGCATGTACTTTCTGATCCGATGTCTTTACTGGTCCCAGAACAACACGGCTCGGCTCTGAAAGAGGTTGCCTGTCAACACAATTATTGAACACTGGAAATCTATTATCAGTCCAGAGAGAAAACATATTTCACTGCTCTGTCTCATTCACAGAAGTGTTTACTGGTGGGAGCTTATTCAGAAAAATCTCTCATCGTCTCTCATTCGAAAAGCTGTAGGTTTGATTCCCTTTCTCCCTCCATCTACATGTCGAATTGATCACTCTGCCCAGCCGCCGCCTCCATTGGTGTGTGAATGTGTGTTTGAATGAGTGGATGTGATTAACAGAGTAAAGCGCCTTGGGGACTGCTCAAGGGCCGGGGAACTGCTGTAGCAGTGAAATCCATTCACCAGTCACTCGATTCGCCGGTGAGAAATGTGCCGCGACGGAGTCTCTCAGATTCAAATGGTCAAAGCAGGAACACCCAGTCAGGTGAGAAGAGACGTCATCTCCTCGGCTCAACATGAGAGAAGCACTGATTAAAGCATAACTAACGAATGTGGAAGTAAAGTGGATAAAGCCATTTCTATTCTATACACTTTACGGTATTAATAATGTCTGAATTTTTAAGGTAAGATTTCCCAAAATCACCTGATTTTTCTACCATATTGAGGCTACTTCTCTTTAATACATTAAGACAGAACACAACAAACAGTTCTGCACGTATTTTTATGACGACCCGAACTGCGACTTTATAAGTGTACAGAAAAGAAAGAGGAATGCAGCGCAGCCTCAAGTTTGACGTGACACATTGAAATCACACTTGCAAAGGTTCCCCCAGTATTTCTCAAAAGGCAGCGGTTTCTTTGTTAAACATAATCGCCTCTGAGGAAACGAATGATGAAACCCTTTTCAACTACACAGTCAGACATGGGGCTTCCTCTGTTTTTCAAACCTCTACACATCCAGAACATGTGAAAGAGTCCCTACTTGAGTCGCTACCACTTACCTTGTGGAGGTGATTATGTATTTAGTAAGACCGATAAATGAGGTTAAACCCGAAGGTTCAGTGCCAATATCTGAGAGACAATACAAATCATTTCCCACTCCGAGCTTTATTTCACTCAGATTTCATGACTTTGGTGTGACTTTGTGATGTTAAAAAGCCTTTGATGTTTTTCCTGTGTCGAAACCAACACAGTTTTCTCCTCTGCTGTATTCTAATTTGATCTGTGACCTGGAGATATTTCATGAAATGTGTGGCTCGAAGCCCAGAAGATGAAATCATTTCAAACTGTTGTGTTGAGATCAATGTCCAAATATGTCCACCTCTGTCTGCCAGTCTGGCAACTCAGTGCACCCTGGAAAACTGAAGTCAAGTAGAAATCTGGCCTGAATCTGATGGTGTGTTTTAAATGTGGGTGCCATGATGAGCTGTAGAGCTTTGAGTTTGACTCTGAACTTTTTCATTCCAGATGAATATTGGATCCATCTCTCCATGTTTCTTGTGGACTTGCGTTTGGAAAGGAGAGGAATTTAGGAAATAACTGTTATTGGTGGTTTTTTCCATCTTAGGGCTTCCATCTTATTAAACAGGGCATCATAATGTAGAGGGAAATTTGGTCCAGAAAACTGAGAAAAAAGACATGTGAGGTCCCAAATAAAAGGGAAAAGTTTCCCTAGATATTTGTTTGGCAGCTGAATTTGATGGCAATATCACACTTTGAGATTTGGATACTATTTGGTACCACAGCTGCAGTTGTTAACTACTGGACTGTAAGGAGTAGGTCATCAGCATATAGTGAAATAACATGATTTTAAACATTCTTAGGCCCTCTATTACAACTGCAGGCGGTTCCACTTCAGTGACAAGAGAAGTGGCAACACAAGAAGAAATATGAGTGTTTATTCAGCTCACAGTAGCTCAATTTAGGTGTAGTGTCTGTAATAAATGTAGCTGAATTTCGAAAACCAAAATACATTTGTCGATGAAAAATAACCAGGATAAATACATCCCTCTACATGAGGGAGAGGAGTTAAATCTATTGTTTTTCTTTATAAAGAATTCTGCTCTTTTACCCCTTTGGACACGTCTGAGCACATTCACATGTATGTCCAATGGATTAAACACACACTCCGAGCATTGTCTGACAGAAGAAAATTGACTCCCTTTTTCATGTGTCATAAGAAAATGGTTTTATCATCCATAGCAGTCGGTTCTGACCCCAGCAGGCAAGAGAAAGAGAGAAAAAAAAAGGAAAGGTCAGATCTGCTCATAAAAAAAAGATCAGATCATAAAAAAGTCTCTTCATAATTTCTGTCTCCAAATAAGGACAAACGAGAGGATTTGTGGACAACATGTAAATGTTTACGCTTTCAAGACATGTCAAGCTAAAGGTGGTTGAGCTCAGCAGCTTGAACGTGAAGCTCACCTTTTTAGGTTTCTGCTTCCTTCCTCCTGTGTAGGGCAGTAGAAATCCTCTGAAAACCACATTGGAGTGGATGGTTGTTCCAGGCTGTCTCTGTAATCTTAACATGTTTGACTTTGAAAGGTTTCCCTCCCAATCCTGACCTTGAGCAGCTCCTCTGGCGTCACTGCCACAACTTCTGGGAATCTGAGCAGCTACAGGTTGTTTTCTGGGTCCTTTAATTCAACTTTCCAGGAATGCTTCATAGATACAAAGGGAGAATACATAATCTGCCTTCCACGGGGAAAAAATGGACGGTTGAGCTGAGCAATTACGAGCAATCAATGTCCAGTCAACAGTTTTCATCAATTGTGCATGAGCGAGTCAAGAGAGCCAAACTTGACGCACTGCCGGGACAAGTTCAGCTAAACCTGATGAAGTAGATCCAGGATCAGGATCCAAGAACCGGGAGCTTCGAATACGGTGATCACACATGACTTTTATGCTACGTTCACACCGAAAGCGTCGCGGGCGTCGTCGACGCTTGCGACGCCTCGAAGCTGACGCTTGTGACGCTTTAAACACGACGCTTGACACCGGGTGGTCACAAAGCTCGCGACGCTCGCGACGCTCTTGATGCACGTCAGTTAATTGGCGCGCTGGAGGCTGATTTCTGTTTCCAGCTATGGCGGATCGCATCAGGAGAGCGGCTCGGCTTTATTTGTTAAATAAAGCTAGGCCGCGTCGTTGTCGGAAAAGTCGCTATTGGCTGCTCTGCTCCTCTCTGCTCTGACTGCAGCGGGGAGCGCTGCTGAGACTGACCGCTTGTGAGCGCTTTGGGACGGGGGAGGGGCTCACGCAGCACCCGCTGCTCATGGACGACAGCAACGAGACGTCCTGTCACGTCTCCAGAGCACCGGAGAAAGTTGCTAGATTTGTCGCTAGTTGCTTTTGACAAAAAAACGTCGCCAAGAGGCTTTGGAAAGTCGCCAGATTTAGCGAGAAAGTCATCAAGTTAGCAACACTGGCCGGCCCGCATCGGTGCTCGGACCACTCGTAGTGACGTAGTACCGGAGGGATCGTCTCTGATTGGTTGACGCTCAGCGGCAGCGCGTCGAAAGTTCAGTTTTCCCAACTCTCAAAAAGCGACGCTCACG